>NW_007380604.1:0-21993 GCF_000475195.1 Diaphorina citri
AAACATTTGACTAATGGTAGTTGATAGATAAGTCGAATTTTGCAAAGTACGTAGAGGTACATACTCGTACTAATTTGACATGTCACAGATTATTGTTTTCATCAGTGGATAAAAATGGTTTCCTCAAGGGCAAGATAAACCTGTACTCTTGCCAGCCTATAGTTCACTGGGAGGGGAGCGTGTCTGCCTTGTACCTATGCGCTAGGTTGCGGATTCCACCGGTACATTGACAGTTAGGCTGAGCTAGGTCAATGTGAGGAGACTGAGGACTCTGAGGAGCCTGGTTGAAATCCCAGGAAAAATGCGAGGCAGAAAAGTACAATATCACCTTTGCTGTTAAAAGGCTGCCTCTCACATGCCACAATATAAACAGAAGCAAAGGAAATCAATTGATATTTTTACTTGCACAGGTAAACTGTACGTAACGCGAACGGCCCGCGACTGTGCGTAAGACAGGGCTGACTGAAGAGGCGCTAATGCACAAACAATATGGGGCGAAAGTTTTGTAGCGGGAAATCCGAACCAAAAGGAAAAGAAGAAACAAGATGAAGAGAGAAGAGAAGGGGGAGGAAAGAATTAGAGGGAAAGAAGGGAGAAAAGAGATCGGAGATTGAAGAGGGAAAGAAAGAAGTAAAAGGTGGGATGGAGAGGAAAGAAGGAGAAGAATCTAAGAAGTACCAAGAGGTAAAAAAAGGACAAGAAGTGAAGGATAAAAGGGGAAAGGATAAGATTAGGGAAGGACGTCGCAATCTGTATGGAAACTCCCTGTCTCTCAGCTCCGGGAAAGAGAAAATCTGGAGTGACAATACAAAACTTTTCCCGTGGGATTATTATAGTCTACATAAATAGTGCTGAACACATTAAGCGTTGTATAACAGAGGTACCCCAGGGACAATGTTGGCAAGTTTGGGGGTTTAAAGTTAGAGTTTAGGCTTGAATCTCAACGTTGATTAACTTCAGCGATCCATCGCAACGTTGATTAACTTCAGTGATCCATCCCAACGTTGATTAACTTCAGTGATCCATCGCAACGTTGATTAACCTCAGTGATCCATCGCAACGTTGATTAACTTCAGTGATCCATCGCAACGTTGATTAACTTCAGCGATCCATCGCAACGTTGATTAACTTCAGTGATCTATCGCAACGTTGATTAACTTCAGTGATCCATCGCAACGTTGATTAACTTCAGTGATCCATCGCAACGTTGATTAACTTCAGTGATCCATAAATAGTGTTGAACACATTAAGCGTTGTATAACAGAGGTACCCCAGAGACAATGTTGGCAAGTTTGGGGGTTTAAAGTTAGAGTTTAGGCTTGAATCCGGTAATGCTTTTTGCAGAGGACTTTTCTGGACAAAAAGTACGCACACCCTTTTTTTTTAGGTGTACATAATATATGAGGTCCATTTCACATGTTTTTCTTTTTCCTCGCCTTTTCCCATGTTCAGACGGGGTCGGGGTTTTTCGTCAGCCTCTCAATCAGTCCTGGGTGATTGCTTTGGGCTGACATTTGGTTTTGGCAACAAAAAATTTACCAGTGGATGCCTCTCGCACTCAACCTGTGCTGATATCCCTTTAGCAAGGGAAATTTTAGGCTAGTATTCTCCCTGTTTAAATTGTGAATCACAAATTGATCTGAATATGGATGGGTAGATTGAACTTGGTGTATTCAACGTGCTATCGGCTCGTCGCTCTCTCTCAGGTTACAATCTGGCGATTGGTTGGCAGCAGCAGTTTAGTTCTTCTCCTCCATTCATTCCGATTTTGAGCTAGTCGCTTCAGCTCCATGTAGTTCTGGCATCCCATATCGGTCCCCACATCTCTTATGTATCTACTCTTTCCTGGGTCTCCCGCGTTGATTAGTTCCTTCAACCATTCCTTCAATGAGTGTTCTCAAGCTAATTTCATGGGGTTTCTCAAATTACCAAAGCCATTTCGTAAAGCTAGACATCTCAGCTTTTTTTCACTGTCAAAGTCCATCGTATAAATCTTGCCGTAACCTAGATCTCAAGATGAACCTCGTGTAATGGTTTTCTCAAGTTATCAAGGGAAGGTGATAAAAAAAATGTCGATGTCCCAACCCTACTCTGATGGACCTTTTGTTGTCCTCTTTTCACGAAAAAAACGGCTTGACCGATTTTGATGAAATTTTTTGTGGTTGTTGAGAAGAGTCGCAACGTTGATTAACTTCAGTGATCCATCGCAACGTTGATTAACTTCAGTGATCCATCGCAACGTTGATTAACTTCAGTGATCCATCGCAACGTTGATTAACTTCAGTGATCCATCGCAACTCTGATTAACTTCAGTGATCCATCGCAACGTTGATTAACTTCAGTGATCCATCGCAACGTTGATTAACTTCAGTGATCCATCGCAACGTTGATTAACTTCAGTGATCAATCGCAACGTTGATTAACTTCAGGGGGTTCGACGTGCTATCGCCGCTGGCTTCATCCATTTATTGGATTCAAATAGGGGAAGAAAGAATGAACCCCAAATGAAATTAGGAAAATGGCAAAGTGAAGGAAGAAGACGAAAAGCAAAGAAAGAGAAAGAAAACGAATAGTTTCCGTTTGTCCCTGGTGACCTATCGAGTACCTTTTACCCTATTCGCCTTTTGCTGAACACATCTTTTCCTTTACCTTTTATATTCATCCCAAATTTTGCATTTCATTATTTTGGATATTGGTCGATTCCGATTCGAACGACAGATCGCCACAAGCAAAATAACTTCAACTTCTTCTATCTCTACTATTTTGTTTTCGCCATTTTCTTCTTCTACTTCGCATTCTTCCTCTTCTTCGTCTTTTTCTGGGTTCCCAGGGTATAAACTTGTTTTTGATTTCCCTCCATTTTGCAAAAGGGCTTAACCTTTTCCACATTTACATAGATATATCCAGAATTCTACGTATCCATAGATCCAGGGGGATTGGAAATAACTGTGTCATGTGTGTGTGGGAGTTGTGTTGGTGGTAGTAAAGTGATGGTACTTTGCATGACAATATTTTGCGTTTTTCACGCTTCCACAACTTTGTCAAATGAAGAACTTTTCTTTCCAAGGGGTATAATGTTGCAAATTCTTAGATGAGTATTCTACCGAATACTAATACTCGTAACTTTGTCAAAAAGAAAAGGAAAAGAGAGAGAGAGAGAGAAAAAACACAACACAATGAAAAAGAAATGAACCAAGTGGTTATCTTGGTAGTTCAGTAAAATGTACCTACGCTACGTATAGAAGTCATTCAGAAAAGTTACTTTGCAAGGCTTTTTTGTTATGTGTTCAACGAGTGTCAAATTTCATCAAAGTTGCACCACCCGTTCTGGAATTATGGAGAAAGAAACAGACAAACTAGATGTCAAAAACAAAACCTTACTGATGAAAATGGTGCTGGTGTGTAGTACTAGGCATAAAACGTCAAAATTAAAACTTGAAATTCACTTTGTTCGTCCAGTAATAATAATAAAATTCTAAAGGTGAGCTTGAATTTATTCATGTTACTCACAAAAAAGTACGTAGGAAGGCAAATTAAATAGAGAATAAAAGGAAGAAAATCAGAAAACAAACCTTCCAACAATGCAAAAGAAAGTAGCTCTGAAACACCTTTTCACCTTCTTTTTTGTCACGGCGATAATGAAATAAGGTGACAATAGAATACTTCGGGTATTAGAGAAAGCAGACAAAGAAACAGGGATAAAAACGCTCTCGTAATGAATAAATAAACAGACAAGAAACAAAACGGATAAGAAAAGATGAAGTTCTTAAGTCATATTCCATCCAGATTCAAAATGGCAGCACCTCAAAGTTATGACTCTTATGCCACGCTGATCCCGTACAAAGGACGGGTCAACCACTAATTCTATTCTAAACGAGGTACAGTCTAGTATGTTTTTCTCTTCTATTCTATTCCATATTCTACACAGAGTGCGTTCCTCTCTGAATTTGCCCCTGAGCTTCAAACTTAATGGAAAACTTACCATTGAAAATTGTGTGCACAGGGAAGCAAATTTACATAACTGAACATGGGTTTGGAGGATAGGAGCAGAAGAAGGGAGAGAAGGAATCGAAAGGGAAGAAGAGGAGAAGGAGGGAGAGAAGGACGAGAGGTGATGGAGAAGAGGAAAAAAATCATTTTAATATTAATTAAAAGAACGGGTACGGAAAAGCTGGTCCGATTTTGTTAGCTCAATTGATCACTCTATGTCTTCTGGTGAGGTCTTTCATAAAATGGGTAAACTGAGAAGTCTTCTTTCTTTCCTCTTCTTTCCTATATCTCTCTATACAAAATGGGGAAGGTAAAAACTGAAAACTTTTTTTATTTCGCTCCCCTAAGTCTAATACCACCCTGGATTAACAGAAATCAAAGCTTTACTACGAGAGAGTAGGGATTTGGGAGGGAGGAGAGGGAGAGAGAGGAAGAGGAGGGGAAGGGATAAGATTTTTTTCTCTCTCTCTTCGACCGAGATTAAAGTTGAAAAACTCAACCAGATATTAGGTTTGGTGTTAGAAGTTAGAGACTGACTAGGTATAGGTTTGTTGGTACCTGAAAACCACTTTCGGGATCACAAAACTCAACTGATTGGCAATAAGGAGTACGAAAATTAGCTGACTGACCTCTAGGCAATATGCAAAACGGCGGTTTCTTTCGCCAAACGATGTAAACCGCCGTTTTGCATATTGCCTAAGAATAAAATAATAAAAACATTCTAACTAGGTATACAAGGAAAACATACCGAGGTAGGTAAGTAGGTTGGGGTGTACTTGGGTAGGTTGGGTGAGTATGTACTACGTATAGGTATGTATAGCAGGTAGGTAAATTTCATTATGAACAATAGGTACCTACTCGAGCTTTCGAAAAACGAATCAGTGATGCGACAGCATGTTAATTAAAATGGAAACACAAGGAAAAGCTAAACAGAAAGGAAACCAAAACCTTTTCTAAAACCTTTGCTCAAACCTTGTCTTGATGAACATTATAGTAAAAAATAATTAAATGTTATTAACATTGCAAGGGGGGGGGTATAGAATGAAAGATTTGAGGGGAGGAGGAGAAGGGGGGAGAATATCTTTTTTAGGGTGGATACCTGCAACTGTTAGAAGAGAGAAGAAAGAGAGCATGGAAAAGAGAGGATAGGAGAAAGCCAGCCGTTCCGAGAACGAATCTTATCTGCTTGGTCTAAAATCCGCGCCGGGCGGGAATAGCGCTTACAAGGTAGACACGCTACCCTTCAAGCTAACTAGGCTGACCAAATAAATCGAAAAACACACGAACTTTTCCTCTTTGACCGCACCTTTACCCAATTTCATTTTTGGCCGGGATTATCCTTCTTCATCCTATCCCTTCTTCATCCTGTCCCAAGTCTTCCTAAACCTTATCTCTAGGTTGGAATAAATAAAATTATAACTTTTCTGTCTTTGATCTTTTCTGTCTTTGTCTTTTTTTCGATTGCAAATATTTCAACGGGTTACTTTCTGGTGTTCCCGTGTTGACCCAGCACCTAAATGGGAAGTATTGTGTCTCTTCTCTTCGTTTGATGTTGGTAGGTTTAGGTATGTGTTTTGTACATATATGTATATGTAATTAGACATTTTTTTGTACTTTTTTTTGTACATGTACTATGAACATCCCCATGTGTTATTTATGTATACTCTTAGGTACCTAAGGTCAATGCTCACGTCTGACCGACCGAAAAACTTTGTCTGTTCTAAGACGATCTTAGAAGTCTTGATAGTTACATCAAAGGGTGTGGTTCATAATATCTAAAACTATTTATTATGTTGTCAGTGGTCATGGTAGGGAGTACATGGATAGCAATGGAACAAAATAATGTCACACACCTATTCCCAGAAAATATGCTGGATTTTCCTTATTTCTCTTCTTTCCTCTTAGTTTTCCTCACCTTTCTCTTTACATTCGTCTCCTTCATTTTTTTCCACTCTCTTTTATAAATTAGCTTATGAGAGTCAACCACTATTGACTAAGGTTATATCAGGTTTCCACTGATATTTCCGTCCCTCACGGCCCGGCGCAGGGGGGGCTGATTGGGGTTCTTCACAGACCTGTGGATAGAGAGAACTGTATGGGTAAGGTCTTACTTATCCTCCCGAAAGCGAAGAGAGAGGGAAGACAGGACAAAAGAAAGCCGCTCCGAGAACGAGCCATTATCTGCTTCGGAGACAAATTTACTCTTACCTGCACACATTATTTTCGAAACAACCTGTCTATCTACTAAGGCGTAGGGTGCATAATTACCACTGAGAAAAAAAAATTGGTGACAGGGTGTCACAAGTTAGGGTGGAAGAACTCTCTTATTGCGTTACTTCCCCTGATTGAGGTTGCTGGAATGCTATATTATAGTGTTGGGCTTACCCATGAGAGTTCCATATTAGAGTTCCGGAACCCAGTCACCCGATTGGGCTTCCGGCACCCTAGTTTTTTTTCTCAGTGAATGATGATGACACACGTAACACCCTGTCTATCTGGTAAGACGTAGGATGCATAATTATATGATGACACACCCTGTCTCTCTGGTTAGGCGTAGGATGCATAATTATATGATGACACACGTATCCGTTGTGTTTTCTTAATTTCCTCTCACGCTAAAACTTTCAAATCCGTCTGACAACATGGCGGGTGCTAATTTGAATTCCCTCACGCTACCGGAGGAAATAGAAATGTTTTAGCTATTACTACTATTAATATTAATGGATAGGTAAAAGCTGTAGGGGAACACGGGCAAAACGGTACATCGGGGCAAAACGATCACCCGCCCTTTTTAGGAGCTAGGAAGTGCTGAGCTCTCTTGGATGGACTAGGAACTACTCCTGCAAGTGTTGTCTTTGTTTTGATCTGTGGTTGATTCTTTTATCTTTTGTTTTCGAAGAGTACGGAGGTTTCTTCGATTTTACGAGTGCTTGGTGCAATTTCAAGAGTGCTTGATGAAATGCCTGACGCTTTGGGGCAAAATGGTTTTATACCGTCTGGGGCAGAATGGTACCCTATACCCTAATGAGAGAATGGTGCTCCAGGTTCCATTCTGCCCCGAGGTGTTTTGCGTGTATATGGTATAGGACCATTTTGCCCCAGCCTTGGGGCAAAAAGGTCTTTTTTGGTATCCTCACAAAAATATTTTTAGTTTTTTTCCAGTGATACATACAAGTGACAGCAGTTAAATCTGCTGATCTTGCTGATCGATCTCTAAGCAGAGACTCGGTCAGCACGGCAGTCTTTTCCCTATCACATCTCATCAGAAGCCTTCGAGAACACCTAACTTGTGCTGAAGAAACTAGGCATTTTTTTTCTTTTTTAGGGTGGATACCTGCAACTGCTAGTAGAGACAAGAAAGAGTGGATAGAAGAAAGCCAGCCGTTCCGAGAACCAAGCCGTGCTTGGTCTAAAATCCGCGCCGGGCGGGAATAGCGCTTACAAGGTAGACGCGCTACCCTTTTTTACTTTCCTTATCCTATAGGAAGGAAAGTAATGTAATCGGGTCAAAATTTCGATGGTCAGTTTTTAGTGCCAAAACACGTTTAAATAAATTTAAAGATCTTCATTCTTGAATCAAAGGCTGGTTTAGCTGGTTAACAAGAGATCGGTTGTGTTTGTTTAGGTTAGGAGGTTTTTACGTCTCGTCACTTTTAACTGCCAGCCCTGTTAGTCTGCCTTGCTAGCACTTATCTCGGGTTCGATTCCCACCCGGGTCGGATTTTATCCTGAACAGACATGGTTCGTTCTCGGAACGGCTGGCTTTCTCCTATCCTGTCCTCCTCGGTTCGTTTTCGGGACGATAAGCCCGGAGCATCAGTTACAGTTCCCTCAATCAAACCTCTTAAAACCTAATAATCCTAATATTGAAGATAAAATTCCATGAAATGGGAACAGATGGGATTGAACCCACGCTCTCCTGATTACGAGGCGAGCGTCTTGACCACTACACCACCAAGGGTAGGTACTCGTAGAAGCTTAACCCGTCCTTTAGGGCTGTTAGCCCCTACACCTAAGCCTCGGAATGGACTTTTTGTGTTTGGATTCCATATAACCCAGATGTCCCTAGCAGACAAATAAAAGTGAAAAAGCTGTTGCTATTCTGACAAACATTTGACTAATGGTAATAGTTGATAGATAAGTCGAATTTTGCAAAGTACGTAGAGGTACATACTCGTACTAATTTGAGATGTCACAGATTAATGTTTTCATCAGTGGATAAATGGTTTCCTCAAGGGCAAGATAAACCTGTACTCTTGCCAGCCTATAGTTCACTGGGAGGGGAGCGTGTCTGCCTTGTACCTATGCATGGTACCGAATAGTAACTTGTGTATACAATATGATTTTTATAAAGGCTGCAGCGTGCTATTAAATTTTGCCTGCAGTACTCGTTGTAACATTCCTGCATTGGCATTGCAGAAACAAAACAGCCCAAGGAAAATCTCGACCTAAACCTAATGTTGTGAATTTGCCGAGAATCTAAAGGGGATTTACCTAAAGAGCTAGGGTGGGGGATTCAGCTAAAAAGCTAGGGGATATAGCTAAAAATCTAACGTACCTAGTACTGAACTGTAATGATGGTAAACCAATAAACAAGGTTTTATCTTGAAAAGGAGAACCAAAAGGTAGATATATTTTGCAGAACTTCAAAGACGTTCTGCAAAATATAATGAAGTTCTGCAAAATATATATCTGCCTTTTGGTTCTCCTTTTCAAGTTGATCTACAGAACTTATATATGTATAATGACTGCTGAAACCCTCCAAGAAACAAGGTTTTCATAAATTACAAAGTCCAGCATCACAGTTGAGTATTTTGATTTTTTAAAATAATGTAGAAAACTTGCTTTCAAGAAAGAAGAAGAAAAAAAAACACACAACAAACAAAGGTCCTTAGGCGATGTTGTTCCCTAAACGCCAAATAGTTGTGCTACCGTGTATACAATACAACATTGCTTTGTTCAGTATGAAATCCTTTTGTGAGGAAAAATAGCTACACTGAAAATGTTGGTGAAAAAAACCCCTTTGTGATCTTGTAGCTTTTTTTCGCCTGTTGTAAAACATGGAACATGATATATCACCTCAAAGAAATACCTGGAAAGCATCAAAGGCGAGTCTTGTTTTTGTCTGACTAAACTCGAACATGTAATGTACCTAGAAACATTGCATTATGTAGGTTCATTGTTTTATGTACACTCATAGGTAGGAGAGTCCAGTACAATCCCCGGGAAAAGTCCGCAGCACGCGATTGCCTGGATGGTCACCCACTCACCCATCCGGATATCAAAACACGCGCAACGTTGATTAACTTCAGTGATCCATGGGAAACTGATGCGTTCGACATACTATCGCCGCTGGCTAAATCCAATACCTTATCCAATAGGATTCAAATAGGGTAAGAAAGAATGAACCCCAAATGAAATTCGGAAAATGGAGAATGGAAAAGTAGAAGAAGGAGAAGAGGGAGAGAAAGAAAAAGAAAACGGATAGGTAGGTATATTATAGGTAATGTACCATTAGTCCCTAGTGAACTATCGAGTACCTACCTTTTTACCCTACATCCCTTTGGGTCCTACTTTTTTTTTTTTTTTTTTTTTTTTTTTATCCATTCATCCCTGCAGGAATAATTTTCAACCGGAATCATTGTATGTATAATGGGCTGACGCATTGTCGATGTCGCACGCCTAGATCAAGTTTTTGGCTACAAAATCCAACAACCTTTACGGAAGAACCAAAAAAATCTTTGCTTTTCTCGATTTAAGAAATCAAACCACTTCGTTCTTTTCTTATTTATTATAAGTATCTAATTAGGTACCTCTCTCTCAGGTTACAATCTGGCGATTGGTTGGCAGCAGCAGTTTAGTTCTTCTCCTCCATTCATTCCGATTTTGAGCTAGTCGCTTCAGCTCCATGTAGTTCTGGCATCCCATATCGGTCCCCACATCTCTTATGTATCTACTCTTTCCTGGGTCTCCCGCGTTGATTAGTTCCTTCAACCATTCCTTCAATGAGTGTTCTCAAGCTAATTTCATGGGGTTTCTCAAATTACCAAAGCCATTTCGTAAAGCTAGACATCTCAGCTTTTTTTCACTGTCAAAGTCCATCGTATAAATCTTGCCGTAACCTAGATCTTAAGATGAACCTCGTGTAATGGTTTTCTCAAGTTATCAAGGGAAGGTGATAAAAAAAAACAACAAGGCAAAAAACAAAAAGAATTTAATTATACAATAAAACTCGATCCGGAGTACTTCGTTCTTTATGTGATTTCTCGTCTGCTTCCTCTTACCAGACAACCGAGGGAGTATGGTGTCTGGTACAACGGGAAACGACTGGAGTCTGCTAGAAGTTAGAATAAGGCAAGGCATAAAAGCCTGATATTATGGTCAAACAAAAAAAGGAGGATAGTAGCCCATGATCTTATCCTAACTGTAGATACAAGAAAAGCAAAATGACGTTCACTTACGGTCGTTTTCCTTAGAATCTGTGTTTGTGCAAAGGCCCAAACGTGGATTTCAACTTTATACATGAGACTATTATACACACCGGGGCAAACGCCTCCAAAAAGTCGTGTGATGTTCACTGTTCAGACATTCTCATTTCCTTCAGTATCCCTTATCTTCCTTTTCGTCTTATCTCCCTCCCGTTTCTCTCTCTCTCCTCCACTGCCCCTACTCTGTCTCTCCCTCCTCCACTACCCCTACCCTCTCTCCCCCTTCAACCCTGTTCACTTCTTCACACCCACAGCTAAGGGACATCAAGAAATAAAAGACAAGGCGTTATAAATCAGTGGCCTTTCTCCTATCCTGTCTTCCTTCTCTCTTCGATTTCGGGACGATAAGACCATAGCAGTTACAGTCCCCTCTGTCAAAAGATTTTTTTCTTCTATTCTGTTTTCGTCATCTTCCTCTTCTATTTCGTCTTCTGTTTTTTTCCCCCTTCTTTTTCTTCTTCTTCTTCTTCCCACGAAATCGAAGAGAGAAGGAAGACAGGATAGGAGCATTTTACCGCTTTTTGACGGTTTTTGGTGTAATTTAACAATATATTTTGACCGTTTTTTTGCGGTTTTCAGCTATACCGACTAAACGGTTAGAGATATTATAAAATTTTAGGGTATAAGAACAAAAACACCCAAATAAGCATCATTCAATAGGATAAGGAAAGTCGTGTGATGTTCACACCAGATTTTTTTCTTCTATTCTGTTTTCGTCATCTTCCTCTTCTATTTCGTCTTCTGTTTTTTTCCCCCTTCTTTTTCTTCTTCTTCTTCTTCCTCTTCTTCGTCTTTTTCTGGGTTCCCTGGGTTCCCAGGGTATAAACTTGTTTTTGATTTCCCTCCATTTTGCAAAAGGGCTTAACCTTTTCTGCATTTACATAAAGATAGATCCAGAATTCTACGTATACATAGATCCAGGGGGATTGGAAATAACTGTGTCATGTGTGTGTGGGAGTTGTGTTGGTGGTAGTAATGTGATAGTACCTACTTTGCATGACAATATTTTGCGTTTTTCACGCTTCCACAACTTTGTCAAGTGAAGAACTTTCCTTTCCAAGGGGTAAAATGTTACAAATTCTTAGATGAGTATTCTACCGAATACTAATACTCGTAACTTTGTCAAAAAGAAAAGGAAAAGAGAGAGAGAGAGAGAGAGAGAGAGAGAAAACACAACACAATGAAAAAGAAATGAACCAAGTGGTTATCTTGGTAGTTCAGTAAAATGTACCTACGCTGCGTATAGAACTCATTCAGAAAAGTTCCTTTGCAAGGTTTTTTTTCTGTTATGTGTTCAACGAATGTCAAATTTCATCAAAGTTGGACCACCCGTTCTGGAATTATCGAGAAAGAAACAGACAAACTAGATGTCAAAAACAAAACCTTACTGATGAAAATGGTGCTGGAGTGTAGTGCTATAGGCATAAAACGTCAAAATTAGAACTTGAAATTCACTTTGTTCGTCCAGTACCTAATAATAATAAAATTCTAAAGGTGAGCTTGAATTTATTCATGTTGCTCACAAAAAAGTACGTAGGAAGGCAAATTAAATTGAGAATAAAAGGAAGAAAATCAGAAAACAAACCCTCCAACAATGCAAAAGAAAGTGGCTCTGAAACACCTTTTCACCTTCTTTTTTGTCATGGCGATAATAAAATAAGGTGACAATAGAATACTTCGGGTATTAGAGAAACAGACAAAGAAACAGGGATAAAAACGCTCTCGTAATGAATAAATAAACAGACAAGAAACAAAACGGATAAGAAAAGATGAAGTTCTTAGGAAAAAGTAAGAGAATAGGGAATGATAATAAAGAAGAAAAAAAAATAATAGAGGAAAAGGAAGAGCAAAATGAGGTTTCTCTTTATCCGAGGACATTCTTTTTAAATTGAACGGAAAAATCTGAAATCTCTCTCTCTATCGTTCGTTCCTTCTGTCTCCCTCCCCCTCTCTGTCTCTCTCTCTTTCACTCCATCGCTCTGTCTCTCTGTGTCTAAATCTCTATCTCTCCTCTCGTAAAAATAAAAAGTCAATGTGCTTTCTCTCCTCCCTGCCTCCCATATTTAGAAGAGGAGGCGGCATTTTTCTCTCTTTCAGCCTCGTGGGGGGGGATAAGGGAGGGGGAGGTCATTTCAAATGTTTCCAAAGGCCCCAAGGTGATTTCCATAGCAAACTTCTCTTTCATGTTCCTTCCCCTTACAGCCCCCCTTTTCTTCTTATGAAACACTGGATGGTTTCAAAGTTCAGAACTACCTGGTCTAATATTGGGAACTTTCAGAACCAGAACCAGTTCCTGTTTGGAAACCGAAAGCTTGAACTTCGATGATTGGGAATGCGCCATCTTGAACAATGGTTTAGTACAGGCGATACCACATCTCATCAGAAGCCTTCGAGAATACCTAACTTGTGCTGAAGAAACTAGGCATTTTTTTTCTCTCTTCTTTTATATGAAACACCGGATGGTTTCAAAGTTCAGAACTACCTGGTCTAATATTGGGAACTTTCAGAACCAGAACCAGTTCCCGTTTGGAAACCGAAAGCTTGAACTTCGATTATTGGGAATGCGCCATCTTGAACATCCAATGGTTTAGTACAGGCGATACCACATCTCATCAGAAGCCTTCGAGAATACCTAACTTGTGCTGAAGAAACTAGGCATTTTTTTTCTGCAAAATGAGGTTTCTCTTTATCCGAGGACATTCTTTTTAAATTGAACGGAAAAATCTGAAAATACCTTTTCTTCTTTTATATGAAACACTGGATGGTTTCAAAGTTCAGAACTACCTGGTCTAATATTGGTATATTGGGAACTTTCAGAACCAGAACCAGTTCCCGTTTGGAAACCGAAAGCTTGGACTTCGATGATTGGGAATGCGCCATCTTGAACATCCAATGGTTTAGTAGTTAGTACAGGCGATACCACATCTCATCAGAAGCCTTCGAGAATACCTAACTTGTGCTGAAGAAACTAGGCATTTTTTTTTCTTTTTTAGGGTGGATACCTGCAACTGTTAGAAGAAAGAAGAATGAGAGCATGGAAAAGAGAGGATAGGAGAAAGTCAGCCGTTCCGAGAACGAATCTTATCTGCTTGGTGTAAAATCCGCGCCGGGCGGGAATAGCGCCTACAAGGCAGGCGCGCTACCCTTCACAAGCTAACTAGACTATTAGGGTTGGGACATCGACATCGATGTTTTGAAAACATCGATACATCGGATCTCTCTTCCCCTCTCCTCGATGAAGTCTCCTCCTTCTCCCCTTCCCTCCTTTTCCACTTTTAGTCTAACTTCTCTCATTCCGTTCTATTCTCACCCTCCCCTCTCTTCCCCTGACCCATTTCACTTCCCCTACCCCTTCTATTCTTATAGCCTCTCTCACTCTCACTCTTCCAGTCCCATGTGGATCATTATTTGATCTGTTTAGTTTTTTTTGCTCCTTCATCAAAAGTCATTTCATTAGTTGCTTTTGTCCAGAACTTTCCAGATTTTTCGTTTGATGTTGGTAGTTTAAATATCTATGTAGGTACCTACATTATGTGATTGTACCTAGTATATGAATCGGGAATATCTACATTATATGCTAGGTAGTTGGTATCTCTAAGCCCAGCCACTCTTAGCTCAGACCGTCTGTGGCGGGAAAAACTTGGTCTGTCAGACCGTCCTAGAAGTTTTGATAATTATATCAAAGGGTGTGGTTCACGAAGCGGGTTCCACCGGTACAGTGACAGTTAGGCTGAGTTAGGTCAATGTGAGGAGACTGAAGAGCCTGAGGAGCCTGGTTGAAATCCCAGGAAAAATGCGAGGCAGAAAAGTACAATATCACCTTTGCTGTTAAAAGGCTGCCTCTCACATGCCACACTATAAATAAAAGCAAAGGAAATCAATTGATATTTTTACTTGAACAGGTGTAACTGCACAGGTAAACTGTACGTAACGCGAACGGCCCGCGACTGTGCGTAAGACTGAGCTGACTGAAGAGGCACTAATGCACAAACAATATGGGGCGAAAGTTTTGTAGCGGGAAATCCGAACCAAAAGGAAAAGAAGAAACGAGATGAAGAGAGAAGAGAAGGGGGAGGAAAGAATTAGAGGAAGAGAAGGAGAAGAATCTAAGAAGTACCAAGAGGTAAAACAAGGACAAGGAGTGAAGGATAAAAGGGGAGAGGATAAGATTAGGGAAGGACGGTGCAATCTGTATGGAAACTCCCTGTCTCTCAGCTCCTGGAAAGAGAAAATCTGGAGTGACAATACAAAACTTTTCCCGTGGGATTATTATAGTCTACATAAATCGTGCTGAACACATTAAGCGTTGTATAACAAAGGTACCCATGAGACAATGTTGGCAAGTTTGGGGGTTTAGAAGTTAGAGTTTAGGCTTGAATCCGGTAATGCTTTATGCAGAGGACTTTTCTGGACAAAAAGTACGGACACCCCCTTTTTTTTAGGTGTACATATGAGGTCCATTTTCACATGTTTTTCTTTTTCCTCGCCTTTTCCCATGTTCAGACGGGGTCGGGGTTTTTCGTCAGCCTCTCAATCAGTCCTGGGTGATATGAGGTCCATTTCACATGTTTTTCTTTTTCCTCGCCTTTTCCCATGTTCAGACGGGGTCGGCGTTTTTCGTCAGCCTCTCAATCAGTCCTGGGTGATTGCTTTGGGCTGACATTTGGTTTTGGCAACAAAAAAATTACCAGTGGATGCCCTTCGCACTCAACCTGTGCTGATATCCCTTTAGCAAGGGAAATTTCAGGCTGGTATTCTCCCTGTTTAAATTGTGAATCACAAATTGATCTGAATATAGATGGGTAGATTGAACTGTATGTGTAGCAAGCCTAGTTAGCTTAGTTGGTAGTGCGTCTGCCTTGTAAGCGCTAGGCCGCGGGTTCGATTCCCGCCCGGGGCGGATTTTATCCTTAGGCTAGTATTCTCCCTGTTTAAATTGTGAATCACAAATTGATCTGAATATGGATGGGTAGATTGAACTTGGTGTATTCAACGTGCTGTTGCCACGCCACCAGCTTTAAAATTCTCAAGCTAATTTCATGGGGTTTCTCAAATTAGCAACGCCATTTCGTAAAGCTATTAGACATCTCAGCTTTTTTTTCACTGTCAAAGTCCATCGTATAAATCTTGCCGTAACCTAGATCTCAAGATGAACCTCGTGTAATGGTTTTCTCAAGTTATCAAGGGAAGGTGATAAAAAAACAACAAGGCAAAAACAAAAAGAATTTAATTATACAATAAAACTCGATCCGGAGTACTTCGTTCTTTATGTGATTTCTCGTCTGCTTCCTCTTACCAGACAACCGAGGGAGTATGGTGTCTGGTACAACGGGAAACGACTGGAGTCTACTAGAAGTTAGAATAAGGCAAGGCATAAAAGCCTGATATTATGGTCAAACAAAAAAAGGAGGATGGTGGCCGATGATTTTATCCCAACTATTCAACTATAGATATAAGAAAAGGAAAATGACGTTCACTTACGGTCGTTTTCCTAGAATCTGTGTTTGTGCAAAGTCCCAAACGTGGATTTCATCTTTATACATGAGACTATTATACACACCGGGGCAAACGCCTCCAAAAAGTCGTGTGATGTTCACTGTTCAGACATTCTCATTTCCTTCAGTACAACGGGAAACGACTGGAGTCTGTTAGAAGTTAGAATAAGGCAAGGCATAAAAGCCTGATATTATGGTCAAACAAAAAACAGGAGGATGGTGCCCGATGATCTTATCCTAACTGTAGATACAAGAAAAGCAAAATGACGTTCACTTACGGTCATTTTCCTAGAATCTGTGTTTGTGCAAAGGCCCAAACATGGATTTCATCTTTATACATGAGACTATTATACACACCGGGGCAAAAGCCTCCAAAAAGTCGTGTGATGTTCACTGTTCAGACATTCTCATTTCCTTCAGCATCCCTTATCTTCCTTTTCGTCTTATCTCCCTCCCCTTTCTCTCTCTCTCCTCCACTGCCCCTACTCTCTCTCCCCCTTCAACCTTCAACCCTGTTCACTTCTTCACACCCACAGCTAAGGGACATCAAGAAATAAAAGACAAGGCGTTATAAATCAGTGGAGTGACTACATTTTAGACTGTCAGCTTAGAACAAGTTGTTCCATTATATTATACTATATAACTACAGTTTTCATTGATCAATTCATCAATCAACAATTCAACATTAATGAAACAAATGACCTATGTCTTTTACTCTTTGACTGAATTTCTATTAGAACTAATGATAAAACTCTATTAGTTATCTGTTACCTGTGATTGTGATTGGTTAGGTATTTTACAGAACATGCTACTTGAGGAAATAAGCTAGACATTTGTTCCTATTAGCTGGAAATTGATGAATGGAATACTTTAGCCTTATCAGAATTGTGGGAACTGTCAGAAGGTGGCAGTCAGTCAATTATGATATAAATATTACCTAGGTACTAAACAGTGGCGTAGCGTGGTCTAAATTCAAGTGTAGGGCGTGTAGGGCACTAGTTTCCATCACCATGCCTATTACTACATAATTCATGCACATGCTTCTTCAAGCATTGGCATAGACAAGTATAAGTAGGTACTAGTACTAGGTACCTTCCAAGTTCCACACTCGCCTTAGTATGCCTGATAATCCTGGCTAGGAAAATTGTTAAACTTTGAAGAAGAAAAAAAAACACAGTTTGCTGTAAGCTGTAAGAGAACATTAAATTTGCATAAAATAAAGTGCGACCACACCATCATGTAGGAAATTTTGTGTACTTTCATTTTGATACCCATAAACTTTGCATGGAATGCACGGTTTAGGAGTGGCAAAAGCGAAAAACTGACAAAAGTGCGAAATTTCGGACGTTTCTCCTCTGAAAGATAACATTCATGTTAATACCTCTCCTCAAATCTCACTAATCTCACTTATATCTCCTCCAAGCCTCTCTCTTTCTCTATTTATTTCATCTCTCCTAATTTCTTATCATTCTTTGAGATAATTCTCCCTCGTTTGATAGAGGTCCATTTCACATGTTTTTCTTTTTCCTCGCCTTTTCCCATGTTCAGACGGGGTCGGGGTTTTTCGTCAGCTTCAGCAGGACGTTTGATATTTCAAAATTAAAGTAGGTACCTACCTACTTTAATTTTGATACCCATAAACTTTGCATGGAATGCACGGTTTAGGAGTGGCAAAAGCGAAAAACTGACAAAAGTGCGAAATTTCGGACGTTTTCTGGCGGTTTTTCCGCCGCCAAATTAGTACTACTAAACTTCCTAGAATTAATGATTTTACAAGAAACTTAAATAGGGCAATCACTTTTTTTTTGAGGTACTTCTTTAATGTTCTAGTACATTAGAAAGTAGTGAAATAAAAAAGTGATGACTCCTCTAAATGCTGGATTGGAAAGGGTTGCTATTAACGAAGGTAGAATAAAGACTAATCTGTCCTTGGACACCAGATTTGAAAGGGTTTCCAATGTTTGAGCCCAAAGTATTAAAACGAGACAATCATATCAAAGTATAAAAGCAATACAGATATAGGTGGTGTAGGTAATGTATTAGGTAGGTATGTCTATCAAAGGAAAAGACAATAACACATCCCAAAACACATATTATACTCAAGTCAATTCATGCGAAAGATAGAAAAAGATGTCTATCAAAGAAAAAGACAATAACACATCCCAAAACACATACCTATTATACTCAAGTCAATTCAAGCGAAAGATAGAAAGAGAGGGAGAGAAAGAGGGAGAGAAAGAGAGGGAGAGAAAGAGAGAGAGAGGGAGGGAGAGAAAGAGAGAGAGAGAGAAAGAGAGGGAGAGAAAGAGAGAGAGAGAAAGAGAGGGAGAGAAAGAGAGAGAGAGAAAGAGAGAGAGAGAAAGAAAGATAGAAAAAGAGAGAAAGAGAGGGAGAGAAAGAGAGAGAGAGAAAGAGAGGGAGAGAAAAGAGAGGGAGAAAGAGAGGGAGAGAAAGAGAGAGAGAGAGAAAGAGAGAGAGAGAGAGAGAGAGAGAGAGAGAGTGGGGGTGTAGGTATCAAAGGAAAAGACAATAACACATCCCAAAAAACATACTCAAGTCAATTCAAGCGAGAGAGAAAAAAAAGAGAGAGAGAGAGAGAAAAGGAGAAAGAAAGAGAGAGCGAGGGAGAGAGAGAGAAGGAGAAAGAGGGACTTTTCATCTTTCGGATTTAATTCCCATCCTATTTGTTTTGTCTCTCGAAGGAAATCAAACATCAAATCTCAACTCAGGTGGAGAAGAAAGAAACATTTAAACGCCAATAAGACACTTGCCCCCGCGTTCCCCTAAAATTTCAACTTCCATTATTTCAACTCGGCATTATTTTCTAGCTCGGCATTATTCGGCATTATTTTCTAGCTTTCAAAGGATTCGATAGGGTATTTATTCCCTATTTTGTTCTTTTGTACCTAAATGTTCCAAAATTTCGGGGTGTAAACTTACTACACAGTGAAGGAAAAAGGGGGTTTTCGCTAAAAATGGAGCTTGAGGGGGGGGGGCTCTAAATATGGCCCTGGAGTGGGGTGAAAATTTGAATTCCCTCACGCTACCGGAGGAAATGGAAATGTGTTGCTATTAGCTATTACTACTATTAATATTAATGGATAGGTAAAAGCTGGTAGGGGAACACGGTGCAAAACGGTACATCGGGGCAAAACGATCACCGGCCCTTTTTAGGAGCTAGGAAGTGCTGAGCTCTCTTGGATGGACTAGGAACTATTCCTGCAAGTGTTATCTTTTTTTTGATCTGTGGTTGATTCTTTTATCTTTTGTTTTCGAAGAGTACGGAGGTTTTTTTCGATTTCACGAGTGCTTGATGCAATGCCTGACGCTTTGGGGCAAAATGGTTTTATACTGTCTGGGGCAGAATGGTACCGTATACCCTAATGAGAGAATGGTGCTCCAGGTTCCATTCTGCCCCAAGGTGTTTTGCGTGTATATGGTATAGGACCATTTTGCCCCAGCCTTGGGGCAAAAAGGTCTTTTTTGGTATCGTCACAAAAATATTTTTATTTTAGTTTTTTTTTCAGTGATACATATATCGTTCCTGTCTGATCTAATTTGTAGCTAAATTTATCCTTTATTTTGTTACAAAATTACACATCTGTGTGACTCTTATTTTTTTAGTTAGGACCTCATAAGCACTGGAGGTTCCATTTTGCCCCATGTTCCCCTATTCATGGATAGGTGAAGCATGTGATGTAGGTACCTAAGAAAATCAATGGATAGGTAAAAGCTCTAACCAAAAGAAATCTGGTTATGATGTACCTACCCTACTTAGAAAGACTGATGTGTTTATGATTTATCCAACTTAGAAAGGCTTGTAGGAGTTGTATAAGCTGTCAAAAGGTGTCAATCCGTCAATAAGTATGAGGAGTGCTTTTATTTAGACTTTTTAGACTGTCAGCTTAGAACAAGTTGTTCCATTATACTAACTACAGTTTTCATTGATCAATTCATCAATCAACAATTCAACATTAATGAAACAAATGACCCATGTCTTTTACTCTTTGCCTGAATTTCTATTAGAACTAATGATAAAACTCTATTAGTTATCTGTTACCTGTGATTGTGATTGGTGGGTATTTTACAGAACATGCTACTTGAGGAAATAAGCTAGACATTTGTTCCTATTAGCTGGAAATTGATGAATGGCATACTTTAGCCTTATCAGAATTGTATAGAAACTGTCAGAAGGTGGCAGTCAGTCAATTATGATATAAATATTACCTAGGTACTAAACAGTGGCGTAGCGTGGTCTAAATTCAAGTGTAGGGCGTGTAGGGCACTAATTTCCATCACCATGCCTATTACTACATAATTCATGCACATGCTTCTTCATGCATTGGCATAGACAAGAGTATAAGTAGGTATTAGGTACCTACCTTCCCAGTTCCACACTCGCCTTAGTATGTCTGATAATCCTGGCTAGGAAAATTGTTAAACTTTGAAAAAAAAAAAAAAAAAATCTGACCACTTTCGGACACTGAGCACAAGTTTTCTCTGCCCCTGTACACTACTCCTATAAATAAGGAGTTAGGGGGAGTTATATGGGAAATATGGAGAAACTTTCTCGCTAAGACGTCCATGACAGATGTGAGAAGAGAAGAAAAAAGGGTAAAAGGAAAGAGAGAGAAAAAAGCTAAAAGGAGATTAAAAAGGAAGAAAGGGTGAAGGATAAAGAAGGAGAAATGGAAAGAGAGTGAAAAGCTAAAAGGAGATTAAAAAAGGGAAGAAAGAGTGAAGCAGAGAAAAACTCCGAAGGAAATAGAGAAATAGAAGAGAAGAAAAAAGGGTAAAAGGAAAGAGAGAGAAAAAAGCTAAAAGGAGATTAAACAGGAAGAAAGGGTGATGGATAAAGAAGGAGAAAAGGGAGAAAGACGTCCATGACAGATGTGAGGAAAGAGAGAAAAAGGGGGGCAAAAGGAGAGAGAGAGAAAAAAGCTAAAAGGAGATTAAAAAGGAAGAAAGGGTGAAGGATAAAGAAGGAGAAATGGAAAGAGAGTGAAAAGCTAAAAGGAGATTAAAAAAGGGAAGAAAGAGTGAAGCAGAGAAAAACTCCGAAGAAAGTAGAGAAATAGATGAGAAAGAGCAGAGGAGTGAGAGAAAGGATAAAAGGGAGTTAAAGAGGAATTAAAAAGGTGAGAAACAAAACAAGGTTAAATATAAAAGACGGCGAAGCGAAAGAGAGAGAGAGAGAGAGAGAAAAAATAAAAGGGAATCAAAAAGGAAAAATTGGCAGAAAAATCTATGCCAAACACGGGGGGCACGGTTGGTAAAAGCTAAAAGGAGATTAAAAAAGGGAAGAAAGAGTGAAGCAGAGAAAAACTCCGAAGGAAATAGAGAAATAGATGAGAAAGGGCAGAGGAGTGAGAGAAAGGATAAAAGGGAGTTAAAGAGGAATTAAAAGGGTGAGAGACAAAACAAGGTTAAATAAAAAAGACGGCGAAGCGAAAGAGAGAGAGAGAGAAAATAAAAGGGAATCAAAAAGGAAAAAGTGGCAGAAAAATCTATGCCAAACACGGGGGGGCACGGTTGGCCCAGTGGTAACGCGCTTGCTTCCCATGCAGAAGATCCCGGGTTCGAATCCCACCATCGACAAAAAATTTGTACTCGTTCTTCGATTGCAAATATTTCAACGGGTTACTTTCTGGTGTTCTCGTGTTGACCCAGCACCTAAATGGAAAGTATTGTGTCCTTCTTCTCGCCCATCTGATGAGAGGCATACTACGGGATGGGCATGTTAACTCACACCACATGTGTCCAATGTAGCAGTTGTTTCATTGCTACGAAATAAAAACGGCGGTGAAACACTCATCAGAAAAAAAAACACGTTCTGACTTGTCAGACGTTCTGAGCGTGAGTGGTGGGCATATGTATGGTGTATTTTCCTTTGGGGAAACAAAGAAAAACTGAATAGAGCAGTACATAGTGGTCCATTTTCCAGTGGTCAGTTTCCCAAACGGAAAATACAACAGAACTCTTCTAGACTCGTTTTTTTTTTTTTTTTTTTTTTTTTTTTA
>NW_007380605.1:0-21979 GCF_000475195.1 Diaphorina citri
GTCTTCATGCGAACTAATTGAATGGAATAAAAATTTAAACATGGCATTATTTCTACAAAAGCTTCGACAAATTTAAATGTTAAATGAATAAAATACTTATTTTTTGCGTACTGATGAATGAATATTGAATATGTACTGACGAATGAAAATTCTTGCTTTAAAGATACTTGCTATCGATGTTTCACCTGTTGACTTGAACAATTTCTCTTTCAATAATAATTTTCACTAATACGTTTTATTGTTTCTTGTCTTTTCAGGTAAGTGCTCTTTTGTCCCCCCTGGATGGACAAATCGTTTTGAGAATGCCAAGTTACCATGTTGACTTGTGGAAAAGTTCGACCTTGTGAGTACTTTTAAAAGGAAGTAGGGAAACTAGGTAGGTACTCCCGTTTAGTTTAGCGTTTTGATTCCATTGAATGGGTATTTATGGTCTTAGCTTTGACTTTTTCATTGTACGAAATATTTAAAAGTAAATGTAACTCTACATACAGAACTAAAGCTAACGCATATGAAATTTGTTGTATTTGCTCTAAGGAAAATTTGGATATCTGAATAAAGAAATCGTGAAATACCTAAATTTTCTAAATACTGAGGAGTGAGGACCATCATAGGAACACCTCTTTATAAAACACTCCCAACCTATGCATGTTTTCCCTGTAATCATCCTACCGGAAATATCGAAAATCTCCTCTGAAATACGTATTTGCCTACGTATCTCTGTATTTATTTATCTACTTCTTGAATTTTTGACAATTTCTGAGAGCGAGAAAAAAGAAGAAAAAAAATGTGAAAAGTGGGAAAGAAGACGCAATAAAATCCATCACTAAATAGGAGGCAACAATGTTTATTTACACACACTCAAAGTCGCTAATTAGTTAATTATACCTACCTACTCGTAAGTATAGGATATAGAATCTCTCAAAAAGTCTCACTCAAAAATATCACGCCACGGTACTGACTGTACTATGATGAACCATCCTGCATAAGTGTCAACGAAACAATTTCACCCACTGACGAAACATCTTTACACAAAAGTTGTTTATCCCCCCTCCCCCTTTGAAACACTCAGAAGTTTTAAAAATCAACCCCCCCCCCTTTTTGAAACACCCAGAAGTTAAGAAAATACTCCTTTGTAATTCAAGTATGCAACTCTTACGACACTCATCTTCATCTAAAATGTACTTAATCAGACTTGCATACATTTTATGGACGATTGCACAAAGTTTTCAAACTTTAGATACGTACGTAGACATCCTTTGACTTTTTCATTGTACGAAATATTTAAAAGTAAATGTAACTCTACATTTCTACATACAGAACTAAAGCTACGCATATGAAATTTGTTGTATTTGCTCTAAGGAAAACTTGGATATCTGAATAAAGAAATCTTGAAATACCTAAATTTTCTAAATACTGAGGAGTGAGGACCATCATAGGAACACCTCTTTATAAACGTAGGGAAACTAGGTAGGTACTCCCGTTTAGTTTAGCGTTTTGATTCCATTGAATGGGTAGGTATTTATGGTCTTAGCTTTGACTTTTTCATTGTACGAAATATTTAAAAGTAAATGTAACTCTACATACAGAACTAAAGAACTAAAGCTACGCATATGAAATTTGTTGTATTTGCTCTAAGGAAAACTTGGATATCTGAATAAAGAAATCTTGAAATACCTAAATTTTCTAAATACTGAGGAGTGAGGACCATCATAGGAACACCTCTTTATAAAACGTCATAACATTGAGGAGAAAAGTGAAAATGTGAGTTGATTGAGATTATGTTTCATCCTAAAGGAAAATAAAATAAATGGAGAAATGATAACAGGTTGATTCCAAAACCTACTATTTATCAAATTCCAAAAGGTTTACTCATTTACGAATATGTACTACGGATTAATTTGAAATGCCATAATTTTGATTCCAAAACCTACTATTTATCAAATTCCAAAAGGTTTACTCATTTACGAATATGTACTACAGATTAATTTGAAATGCCATAATTCTACGTATTTAGCTAGCTAGTTAATTATACCTACCTACTCATAAGTATATAGGGTCAAAAGAATCTCTCAAAAAAATCACGCCACGGTAGTGACTGTACTATGATGAACCATCCTGTATAAAGTGTCAACGAAACAATTTCACCCACTGACGAAACATCTTTACACAAAAGTTGTTTATCCCCCCTCCCTCTTTGAAACACTCAGAAGTTTAAAAAATCACCCCCCCCCCCCCCTCATTATTTCATCCCTACTTCTAATGAAAATAAAATACAATATATGAAATCGATTATACCTTGTTTATACAGCTCGAATAGGACTCAAAAGTTCCTTTACCGAGGGTTTCTTCAATACATCGCACATCTAATGGAAAAACTTAACTTGGTCTCGAGTGCACTGTTGAATAGTTATGTACAGCCAGCCTAATCAGCTTAGTTGGTAGTGCGTCTGCCTTGTAAGCGCTAGGCCGCGGGTTCGATTCCCGCCCGGGGCGGATTTTATCCTCTGCGTCTGCCTTGTAAGCGCTAGGCCGCGGGTTCGATTCCCGCCCGGGGCGGATTTTATCCTGATGGGATAATGTTCGGGTGGCGCGTCTGCCTTGTAAGCGCTAGGCCGCGGGTTCGATTCCCGCCCGGGACGGATTTTATCCTGATGGGATAATGTTCGTTCTCGAAACGGCTGGCTTTCTCCTATCCTGTCTTCCTTCTCTCTTCGATTTCGGGACGATAAGACTATAGTAGTTACAGTTCCCTCTGTCAAACCTGGCTGGCTTTCTCCTATCCTGTCTTCCTTCTCTCTTCGATTTCGGGACGATAAGACCATAGCAGTTACAGTTCCCATCGTAGGCTTTCTCCTATCCTGTCTTCCTTCTCTCTTCGATTTCGGGACGATAATCGCTTTCTCCTATCCTGTCTTCCTTCTCTCTTCGATTTCGGGACGATAAGACCATAGCAGTTACAGTTCCCTCTGTCAACTTTCTTCCACCTGGCTTCCTTCTCTCTTCGATTTCGGGACGATAAGACCATAGCAGTTACAGTTCCCTCTGTCAAACCTCTTTAACCTGGCTTCCTTCTCTCTTCGATTTCGGGACGATAAGACCATAGCAGTTACAGTTCCCTCTGTCAAACCTCTTTAAAATGGTTCGATTCCCGCCCGGGGCGGATTTTATCCTGATGGGATAATGTTCGTTCTCGGAACGGCTGGCTTTCTCCTATCCCTCTCTTCCTTCTCTCTTCGATTTCGGGACGATAAGACCATAGCAGTTACAGTTCCCTCTGTTAAACCTCTTTAAAAAATCTTCCTTCTTGGGTTCGATTCCCGCCCGGGGCGGATTTTATCCTGATGGGATAATGTTCGTTCTCGGAACGGCTGGCTTTCTCCTATCTGGTTCGATTCCCGCCCGGGGCGGATTTTATCCTGATGGGATAATGTTCGTTCTCGGAACGGCTGGCTTTCTCCTATCCCTCTCTTCCTTCTCTCTTCGATTTCGGGACGATAAGACCATAGCAGTTACAGTTCCCTCTGTTAAACCTCTTTAAAAAAGCTTCCTTCTCTCTTCGATTTCGGGACGATAAGACCATAGCAGTTACAGTTCCCTCTGTCAAACCTCTTTAACCTGGCTTCCTTCTCTCTTCGATTTCGGGACGATAAGACCATAGCAGTTACAGTTCCCTCTGTCAAACCTCTTTAAAATGGTTCGATTCCCGCCCGGGGCGGATTTTATCCTGATGGGATAATGTTCGTTCTCGGAACGGCTGGCTTTCTCCTATCCCTCTCTTCCTTCTCTGATTTTGGGACGATAAGACCATAGCAGTTACAGTTCCCTCTGTCAAACCTCTTAACAAAAAAATACATGTGTTTTTTTTCCTTTCAGAACTATAAAACCTTATCAGTTACAGTTCCCTCTGTCAAAACTCTTTAAAAAAAATCATGTATGTACATTGTACATTATTCCATTAGATGTGCGACAAGTTCACTCTGATAAAGCACATGAGCAGTAACAGAGCATCTAACCTGAACTATTGCTCAATCCTTCCATTAATATTGGCGAAACACATTTGCATACTATAGCCATAACAATAAATTGGGCGACAGCAAAAAGTGCCTGTACTTAGGGAACACGTGTTTGCTGACCCCTTCTCAGTTTTTTGCTGAGCCTTAGTGACGTCATGGAAATTTACTGAGTGTCTGAGAAGCGAGTGATATGTTTCTCGCACTCGGCACTCTGTAGTATTTTGTGTGTCTGCTATTTTCGTATCTTCACGGTATACGAACTATAGGGTCCGTCAATTCGTCAAGTGGGCAGTTTGAAAGCATGGAAATAATATAATTCCTTGTCTTTATTCCGGATATCATCTTCTTAATGCGTGTAATCCGCTTATGTCAGGCAAATACACAATACACTTTACATACGATTGGGGTCGAAAGCAGTGGAAGTGTCACCGATGCAATTCGCTGAATCCTAACCTGTAAACATTTTTTTATTATCCTGGTTGACGACTTTCAGTTGATTGAAGTGCATGGGAACGTTTCGATTTACGATTTGTACAAGCATAACTGTTGTTTTCATTTCAAAACCAGTGGGTGAGTTTGTGTTTCCAACAACGTCGCTTGTCTGTAGGTTCTCGCAGTGGGCGATTTCACCCTAGTTTGACTAACACCGATGCAATTTGCTGAATCCTGACCTGTAAACATTTCTTTATTATCCTGGTTGACGACTTTCAGTTGATTGAAGTGCATGGGAACGTTTTGATTTACGATTTGTACAAGCATAACTGTTGTTTTTATTTCAAAACCAGTGGGAAATTATATTATAATTCCTTGTCTTTATTCCGGATATCATCTTCTTAATGCGTGTAATCCGCTTATGTCAGGCAAATACACAATACACTTTACATACGATTGGGGTCGAAAGCAGTGCAAGTGTCACCGGTGAAATTTGCTGAATCCTGACCTGTAAACATTTCTTTATTATCCTGGTTGACGACTTTCAGTTGATTGAAGTGCATGGGAACGTTTTGATTGTGAGTTTGTGTTTCCAACAACGTCGCTTGTCTGTAGGTTCTCGCAGTGGGCGATTTCACCCTAGTTTGACTCGTGGGTCTCTCTTGGATGTCCATTCATTCCCTCTCTTACTTCCTCTCCTTTAGAAGGTGACTGACTACTTCTAGTGAAGTTGACTGGTGTTCTCGTGTTGACCCAGCACCTAATTGAGTTTGTGTTTCCAACAATGTCGCTTGTCTGTAGGTTCTTGCAGTGGGCGATATCACCCTAGTTTGACTCGTGGGTCTCTCTTGGATGTCCATTTATTCCCTCTCTTACTTCCTCTCCTTTAGAAGGTGACTGACTACTTCTAGTGAAGTTGACTGGTGTTCTCGTGTTGACCCAGCACCTAAATTGGAAGTATTGTGTCTCTTCTTTCCCATCTGATGAGAGGCATACTACGGGATGGGCGTGCTACGACACAGACCACATGTGTCTAATGTAGCCGTTGTTTCATTGCTGCGAAATAAAAACGGCGGTAAAACACTCATCTTTTAAAAACCAAACTGTCTTACTTCCCGTGTCCGTGAAGAAATTTATGTATCTGTATTCTTTAATTAATCGCCCCGCAGTCTTAAAAGTACCAATACAAACATTATTTCACTATTTGGCAAAAAAGCAAAGTTTTTCACCATAAAAACAACAAATAACTATCAGCAGTTCTGACCAGAGAAAATAAAACGTCGTGGAAAGTTAAGCCATGACGTCACTAGACTTTCAGACATCACGAGATTGCAAAAGAAGAAATAATAATGGAAAAAATTTCATTGCTGCGAAATAAAAACGGCGGTAAAACACTCATCTTTTAAAAACCAAACTGTCTTACTTCCCGTGTCCGTGAAGAAATGATCTCACAGTATTGGAAGAATTGGGAGGTTTAAACTTTGAAACTCCCTGGACGCCCAGAAACAATATCTGGGCTCCTGCCATGTCCCAATTATATTTATTATAGGTAGTTCTGCAGATGATAACAGGATAGAAGTCGGAATGAGAAAAGAACGAATGAATTTTTCCAAATAAATGCAATATACAATTATGTTCTGCAGATGATAACAGGATAGAAGTCGGAATGAGAAAAGAACGAATGAATTTTTCCAAATAAATGCAATATACAATTATGTAGCCCTACATACACGAGGAATAGAATTATAATTTGTTATTGTTTCAGTACACGCAATCCCTGAGAAAGTAATTCGCAAGAACAACAGGGTGGATTGTGTTGTTAATCAATATCAACATAGAACTTGGTAATCTCGTGGAAATAAGTCTGAATTTTGCAAGACTAAAAATTCAGGCACTTTTTTGTCCATGTTTCAGTATTGTATAGGAAAAAAACTGAACCTAAGTATAAAATTGAAAAGGTTAATGAAATTATATTTTTCCCCACTGAAATATATAAAAAAGCCATTATTGCAATTATTTTCAATTTTATAATTTCATGGTATACTATTACTTTTTTTAAACCTATTATTTTTATTATTATTTTTTGCTGATTCGCCATTTAAAATTGATGGAAGTTTTTTCGTTGTTTATGTCTTCATGCGAACTAATTGAATGGAATAAAAATTTAAACATGGCATTATTTCTACAAAAGCTTCGACAAATTTAAATGTTAAATGAATAAAATACTTATTTTTTGCGTACTGATGAATGAATATGTACTGACGAATGAAATTTCTTGCTTTAAACATACTTGCTAATTTGCTATCGATATTTTAAGTACCTGTTGACTTGAACAATTTCTCTTTCAATAATAATTTTCACTAATACGTTTTATTGTTTCTTGTCTTTTCAGGTAAGTGCTCTTTTGTTCCCCCTGGATGGACAAATCGTTTTGAGAATGCCAAGTTACCATGTTGACTTGTGGAAAAGTTCGACCTTGTGAGTACTTTTAAAAGGAAATCTGACCCAGAGTTAGGTGTGCCTTTGAAATGGCTAAATATATTGTAGAACAGTTTGTAAGTACAAGTATTTCGTTATCGTTTGACAGAGATTTGATTGACAAACGTACAAAGCAACGCGTTAGAGAATGGCAATAGATGTAGGTACGTATTTTATCAGGTAGGAGTTTTTCCATGACGAACCGTGACCATCATATTTGTCAGGACAACAATGGAACTTTATCGCTTCGTGATTATCCTCCACTTACCTGGTTCTGCTGGTAATCATTTCAGTATTTGCTTTGAGACAAGAAGAAGAAGCTTCGCGTCTGCGAAGTAAATATGTATCCGATAGGGTAAGAAATAGCGGATGGGAAGTATCAAAGTGAAAAATTCAATAGGCTCTTGAATGAAAAGTAACCATGAGGCTACATTAAAGCCTGGAGCGATTCTACCACCTAAATCTAGCTTATGTGGTCAAATTTTCTAATAATAAAATTCCATGCCAAGGTTGGGACTTGATTCGCCCCCTCCTGTTTAACAGACAAGTGCTTTGACCACCACGCCACCAAAGAAGTGTCTATGAGGTAGTAACAACTTTCCCAAGAATAAATTTCTATCCCCTTGTAGAGCTGATCCACAAAGTTTACGCAATGAAAATTAAACGGTAATAAACTGCATTTCTCCAGTGAATACGAGGTATAGCCTTGCTGCTCGCATATTTCAGAAGTGCATTACTCGTAACGATATCCAGAGCTAAACGCATATAAGTTAAACGATTGTGCATACATCACCATCGCTTATATCGAAGCATTAATTAAAAATTCGAGCATTAATTTTATTATTAGGCATGTTGCTTTGAAAATTTTAAAAATTTATATCATGCTTTCAGGGCTACTTGATAACGCCATAACTGTGACGTCATTATTGAATAACATACACTGAACATCATCAGCCTGTATTAACGTACTCGAAATATCAACAATTAGCACCAGCGTGACGTGGTATGTGTCCGACATTTTGATGTATCTTTGTATTCACCAGTGATACATTAACATTATTGCTGTATTTCTTCAACTGCATTTCTCCAGTGAATACGAGGCATAGCCTTGCTGCTCGCATAGTTCAGAAGTGCATTACTCGTAACGATATCCAGAGCTAAACGCAGCTTCGTGATTATCCTCCACTTACCTGCTTCTGCTGATAATCATTTCAGTATTTGCTTTGAGACAAGAAGAAGAAGAAGCTTCGCGTCTGCGAAGTAAATACATATGTATCCGATAGGGTAAGAAATAGCGGATGGGAAGTATCAAAGTGAAAAATTCAATAGGCTCTTGAATGGAAAGTAACCATGAGGCTACATTAAAGCCTGGAGCGATTCTACCACCTAAATCTAGCTTATGTGGTGAAATTTTCTAATAATAAAATTCCATGCCAAGGCTGGGACTTGATTCGCCCCCTCCTGTTTAACAGGCAAGTGCTTTGACCACCACGCCACCAAAGAAATGTCTATGAGGTAGTAACGACTTTCCCAAGAATAAATTTCGATCCCCTCGTAGATCTGATCCACAAAGTTTACGCAATGAAACGGTACTGCATTTCTCCAGTGAATATAAGGCTAGCCTTGCTGCCTGCATAGTTCAGAAGCGCATTACTCGTAACGATATCCAGAGCTAAACGCATATGAGTTAAACGATTGTGCATAGTGCATACATTACCATCGCTTATATCGAGTCACTTAAAATTCAAGCATTAATTTTATTATTAGGCATGTTGCTTTGAAAATGTTAAAAATGTATATCATGCTTTCAGGGCTACTTGATAACGCCATAACTGTGATTAAGGTTCGTTCTCGGAACAGCTGGCTTTCTCCTACCTGTCTTCCTTCTCTCTTCCCTTTTGGGACTATAAAACCTTATCAGTTACAGTTCTTACAGTTGACGATAATAAAATTATGTTTGATAAAGATAGTAATAGAGTCTTAGTGAAAGGTAACCTCTAGGCGAGGTTAACACCGGAGGCGTTCTCTACCACCTAACCCTTAGAACTCTATTAGCATATGATCAAAGCATTATCAAATAAATATATGTAAAACTAAAGTTATCGTTAAAGATATACATATTTTATCCCTCATTTTGGACTTACGGGCTTGAAATTTTATCCTGATCAATCTTCGCCTATTTTGTGTTTCAGGAGAAGAAGGCCACCATCATATCGGAATATCATGCAAGTGACGCGTCGAAAAAAGGAGCGAGAACTGAGCTGGCCGACCTTGTATTAACGTACTCGAAATATCAACAATTAGCACCAGCACCAGCGTGACGTGGTATGTGTCCGACATTTTGATGTATCTTTGTATTCACCAGTGATACATTAACATTATTGCTGTATTTCTTCAAGTGCCGCTGCCGACGCTTCTTGGCAATCGTCCAACTTTGAAAAATTCCGAATCCACCCTCGAAGGCAGAAGAAAAACCCCATCCTGCGTGGATACAGATGGTTTCAGATCTTCTAAGGCGATTTTAACTTGATAAAAACACGGCAAGATCACACCTTGTGACCACTGACCACGCTACTGACATTTACACTATTAAAAACCCTGTGGGCGGAGCGGTGGTGTCTGATTTACCTGGACATCACAATTATGAATGAAATCTCCAACATAAGTGATTGCCTGATTACCCAGACCCATTAACTGCAAAACATTCACTTCCACCTATCTAAAGTATAAATGAAGTATGTAAAAAGTATGAATATCATTCTTGTGAGGTAATGGACTTGTAAAAGCAAGGAAATTCGAATAAAACTCCGCGGAGTGAAAGGTTTTCCATAACATTAAAATTTAAGAGGGGGGCTCATAAAGTGGTTGAAAATTTTTCTAATGAAAAGTGAAATGATACCATTTAAAATCACTCGTGTAGTCTGTAAATTAATTTGACTCAGTTTTTATGTGTTCAAGTATTTATTGGAAAATATTTTTGTTCCTCAGTCTTTTGCAAAAACAGGAACAGTGATGACGTCTGTATGTCATTTCTGTACAATAATGCTGACATGCCCCAGGTCTCAAGGGACCATCACTAGTTCATCTAAAATTTTAAAAGCTATAAAATAGTCAACTTTCATATTGAATAAATATCATGTTTTCCTTATCTACTCAAATTTACATGTGTAAGGCGAATTCTATTCAATGAAAATCTTTTAGGTTGCGTGAAAAATTTCAAATTTTCAAACTTCCATCTATTATTTATTAGATGTCCTGACATACTCAAAGTCAGTGTACACAATGTATTGCCCTAATGATGAACCACTGTTTCCATGTGGCTCAAGTCCAATGTATACAAAGCCCTAATATCATGCTGTGTCTAATTTGTGTACACTGTATGCTAAATGCTGCGAAGGCAGAAAAAGAGGGTGAACTCTATTTTCCTGCTATGCATACACCTATGCTGGGATCTCCTATTTCTGCAAAGTGGTTGAAATTTTTCCTAATGAAAAGTGAAGTGATACCATTTAAAATCACTCGTGTAGTCTGTAAATTAATTTGACCCAGTCTTTATGTGTTCAAGTATTTATTGGAAAATATTTTTGTTCCTCAGTCTTTTGCAAAAACAGGAACGGTGCGTTAAACAATTCATGACGTCTGTATGTCATTTCTGTACAATAATGCTGACATGCCCCAGGTCTCAAGGGACCATCACTAGTTCATCTAAAATTTTAAAAGCTAAAAATAGTCAACTTTCATATTGAATAAATATCATGTTTTCCTTATCTACTCAAATTTACATGTGTAAGGCGAATTCTATTCAATGAAAATCTTTTAGGTTGCGTGAAAAATTTCAAATTTTCAAACTTCCATCTATTATTTATTAGATGTCCTGACATGTTTCTTTACTGTCGCGTTCAAAATTATTTCATCCCTACTTCTAATGAAAATAAAATACAATATATTATGAAATCGATTATACCTTGTTTATACAGCTCGAATAGGACTCAAAAGTTCCTTTACCAAGGGTTTTCTTCAATACATCGCACCATCTAATGGAAAAACTTAACTTGGTCTCGAGTGCACTGTTGAATAGTTATATACGTTATTCCATTAGATGTGCGACATGTTCACTCTGATAAAGCACATGAGCAGTAACAGAGCATCTAATCTGAACTATTGCTCAATCCTTCCATTAATATTGGCGAAACACATTTGCATACTATAGCAATAACAATAAATTGGGCGACAGCAAAAAGTGCCCGTACTTAGGGAACACGTGTTTGCTGACCCCTTCTCAGTTTTTTGCTGAGCCTTAGTGACGTCATGGAAATTTACTGAGTGTCTGAGAAAGGGCAGCTGCAGTATTGGCTATGCCCGGCACTGATCCTATAAGTATGCCTACATGATTCTATAAATCATGTATGAAGTATGATACCAGATTTATCTATTTATGAACATGGGTAATGCATTTATTTAGAAATAAAAGGCTGCAATACAGGAAGACGGCAATTTCGTTGTTCAACTTCCACACAAGGGAACTGCTTAACTGATTGTGCAAAACATCCGACCTGGTCCTCTATTATTTCCAATTCACATTCAATTAACTAATTAGGTATTTGTGATTATGATCCCGAACAACAAATTAATTAATAATATGTACATAGATGTCTACGAAATGTACATTGGTTCATAAAATACTTTTGGGCTTTGGTGTTGGATCTACCGTGTGTACCATCGATACCCACATGGCAATATTTACATCAGACAATAAAACATCTGTGTTTGATTTTCACACCACCTAAATTGTCCTGGTCCTCTATTATTTCCAATTCACAACCAATTAACTAATTAGGTATTTGTGATTATGATCCCGAACAACAAATTAATTAATAATATGTAGATGTCTACGAAATGTACATTGGTTCATAAAATACTTTTGGGCTTTGGTGTTGGACCTACCTTGTGTACCATCGATACCCACATGGCAATATTTACATCAGACAATAAAACATCTGTGTTTGATTTTCACACCACCTAAATTGTGGTTCCAATCGTATAATTTACAGACGGTAACCTCGAGTAGGTATTTTTTTTAGTCTGGGTATTTACTATATATGTATATTGTATAACTATATCGTATTCTATATGGCAAGAAAGCGGTTCAGATTTAGTTCTTTTGTCCCCAGTCCCCATACGTTCCGACCCCATTTTAATACATTTCGATCGGACTCAATATTTCACAACTAGGTGAAATCACTGAAATCATTTGAAAAGCCGCATGCAAAGTTTCTCCCAGTGGGTCTAAAAAGAAAATATTCTCCTGACCATTGTTACATGACATAGTTAATTCCTTGTCTTTATTCCGGATATCATCTTCTTAATGCGTGTAATCCGCTTATGTCAGGCAAATACACAATACACTTTACATAATCCAATCGTATAATTTACAGACGGTAACCTGGAGTAGGTATTTTTTTTTTAGTCTGGGTATTTACTATATGTATATTGTATAACTATATCGTATTCTATATGGCAAGAAAGCGGTTCAGATTTAGTTCCTTTGTCCTCAGTCCCCATACGTTCCGATCCCATTTTAATACATTTCGATCGGACTCCATATTTCACAACTAGGTGAAATCATTTGAAAAGCCGCATGCAAAGTTTCTCCCAGTGGGTCTAAAAAGAAAATATTCTCCTGACCATTAAGTAGGTATTTTTTTTAGTCTGGGTATTTACTATATGTATATTGTATAACTATATCGTATTCTATATGGCAAGAAAGTGGTTCAGATTTAGTTCATTTGTTCTCAGTCCCCATACGTTCCGACCCCATTTTAATACATTTCGATCGGACTCAATATTTCACAACTAGGTGAAATCATTTGAAAAGCCGCATGCAAAGTTTCTCCCAGTGGGTCTAAAAAGAAAATATTCTCCTGACCATTACAGAGAGAGCTGCTTCATGTAAAAATTTGCTACGGTATGTCCATTACCAAGAGAATCAAGAAATATAGATTTTGGTTTGGAAATCATCACCTTTTTGGTTTTCGTTGAGTGTCCGAAGATGAAGAAAGAAAAGTCGTTCTATGTATATTGTATCGATTTGATTCGCCAAACATAAAACGCATTACTCTCCTACATGTTCTTTGGATCATTGATTGACATAGTTTAATAAATAAACACAATAAAATGTCACCTGACGATGTCACATTTAATGTTATCTCTTGACCTCTTCATCCTCCCCTCTGAAAGTTGCTTTTTTTCGTCATAACAAAAAGTACACGAGTAACGATCACACAGCTCTTTATAACATTATGGAAATCGAACAAGCTTTCTTATTTGAGAATAGCTTTGATCATCACAATATTTCCTCAAGTTTAAGTTGGTGAGTCGGTGTATATCAGTCTCCTGAAAGCTATTTCACCAATGCAAAAAAAAGTCCTAAAATCAAATGGACTTTGTTCCCCCTAGTAAGTTTGTTTGGTTCTCTAACATTTTGATGAATGTCTCGGTTTCATTTGAATCTCTTGGAGGTTTGGACTTGTACTTTTTATCTGAAGGTGATTTATGATATAATATTGCAAAATTTCCTCCATTGTAAAGGATCTCAAAGTAAGAATGAAGTACCTATAAGGTCATGAGAATCAAACTGATAGCCTCTTAAACTGTGTCGACGGCCGTCGATTATGTGTGGACAGTGAGCACAGCTTTATAAAGAGATCGGCAATTCCCACAAATCCGTGAAGATGCTGTAACTCTCTCGAGGAAGCACAAAAGAAAACAAATATGTAATGTGAAAATAAAGATGAATAAATGAATTTAGCACGAAAAAAATCCCTCCCATTAGGAAGCTTTTGAGAAATCCCTACTCACTCCATCTCCATCTGTCCCGTGTCCCAAATGTTTGCTGAACAATTCAACATTCTGTCTTTAATTATTTTTAGTGGCGTATGTCTCTGTAAGTCAAAGATATATTCAAAGTGTTGATAAAAGATGGGCTGGACATTTGTTTTGGATTCAAGGATAACAGATGAACCATTAGGACAACAAACTGGTACCTACCCTAGAAAAGAGAAAACGAGTAACACCAAATATAAGTTGGGAATCAAGTGTCATATCCACTTTCTCGGTATTTGCTGATCGGCTAAATCCGAAGGGGATGAGCCAAATGTGCCAATATTGATATCCTAGCAGAATGACTTTGGTACCCATCCGACTGAAGGAAGGTTTTTGAAAAGACCGAGAAGGGAAAAAGAATTGAAGAGAAGAGTAGGAGAGTAAAATGTTGGTGTTGTAGCGGCTTCAGCTGTAGCCGAATGATGATGGCAGAATAAAGGAAGGTAGAATTGATAAAAGATGGACTGGACATTTGTTCTGGATTCAAGGATAACAGATGAACCATTAGGACAACAGACTGGTACCTACCCTAGAAAACGAGAAACACCAAACATAAGTTGGGAATCAAGTGTCATATCCGCTTTCTCGGTATTTGCTGATCGGCCAAATCCGAAGGGGATGAGCCAAATGTGCCAAAATTGATATCCTAGCAGAATGGCTTTGGTACCCATCCGACTGAAGGAAGGTTTTTGAAAAGACCGAGAAGGGAAAAAGAAATGAAGAGAAGAGTAGGAGAGTAAAATGTTGGTGTTGTAGCGGCTTCAGCTGTAGCCGAATGATGATGGCAGAATAAAGGAAGGTAGAAAAAAAGAAGACAATGCTGACTCCAAATAAAATTGGGAAATGTGCAAACGGTACAACGAAAGAAAAAGATCTTATCGCACCCTCGTGACTCACGGAGCCGAGAGTGGGGGAGCGTTCATATTGCTGACCTAGAAAACACCTTTTTCCAGTCAGCATGTACACCACTGAATTTTATTCTCACTCCCTGTCCTCCTGTACTGCTCTCCTTTGCTGTTCATATTTTGTCAACTTGTTTGCTTTCTAATGAGTTTGTGCTGCGTCAAGACGTGATGTGATTTTAGTCAACAATAACACCAGGGGAGGACTCGGGAATGGAAACTCCTAGGGAAGACAATGCTGACTCCAAATAAAATTGGGAAATGTGAAAACGGTACAACGAAAGAAAAAGATCTTATCGCACCCTCGTGACTCACGGAGCCGAGAGTGGGGGAGCGTTCATATTGCTGACCTAGAAAACACCTTTCCAGTCAGCATGTACACCACTGAATTTTATTCTCACTCCCTGTCCTCCTGTACTGCTCTCCTTTGCTGTTCATATTTCGTCAACTTGTTTGCTTTCTAATGAGTTTGTGCTGCGTCAAGACGTGATGTGATTTTAGTCAACAATAACACCAGGGGAGGACTCGGGAATGGAAACTCCTAGGCGTGGACGTCGATAAGTGAATTTCCCTTAGATTTGTTTGTTTTTTAATGCTCAGGTATCTACTTTTTGCTAGCCTAGTTAACTTGGAGGGTAGTGCGTCTGCCTAGTAAGCACTGACTCCCAGGTGTGGACGTCGATAAGTGAATTTCCGTTAGATTTGTTTGTTTTTTAATGCTCAGGTATCTACTTTTTGCTAGCCTAGTTAACTTGGAGGGTAGTGCGTCTGCCTAGTAAGCACTAGGTCGCGGATTCGATTCCCACCCAAGGCTGATTTTATCCTATACAGATAAGGTTCGTTCTCGGAACAGCTGGCTTTCTCCTATCCTGTCTTCCTTCTTTCTTCCCTTTCGGGACTATAAAACCTTATCAGTTACAGTTCTTACAGTTGAGGATAATTATGTTTGATAAAGATAGTAATAGAGTCTTAGTGAAAGGTAACTTCTAGGCGAGGTTAACACCGGAGGCGTTCTCTACCACCTAACCCTTGGAACTCTATTAGCATATGATCAAAGCATTATCAAATAAATAAATGTAAAACTAAAGTTATCGTTAAAGATATACATATTTCAGCCCTCATTTTGGACTTACGCGCTTGAAATTTTATCCTGATCAATCCTTGCCTATTTTTTGTTTCAGGAGAAGAAGGCCACCATCATATCGGAATATCATGCAAGTGACGCGTCGAAAAAAGGAGCGAGAACTGAGCTGGCCGACCTAGAGTGGAGCATTTCTGATGGATTTCCATGAACTTAATGATCCGGCCCGAAGGACCAATTTTCCACCACGCTATAAATTGATTAATACAAGTTTGTAATACATTCACATTTTCACAAACGTTTGGTACTCGTCAGTAGAATAGATTCCGTACCATGTCAAGGCAATCCGTTCAGGTGGATCAGTAATGTGCTTATCTAGAGGCAAAGCTTTTGGGGAAATTTCATATAATAAAAGAGACGATCCATTGCCTCAGCAGAATCTAACGGTACCATTTAGGTATTTAATTTTCTTCCATATGACCCTGTAAATCTAGTGCTTCACACTTTTTTCCACCTGGTATAAATATAACTATTTACATTAATGCACGTATCGGGAGTAAATTCCCATGCTTGTCCAGGAGATTTGCACTTGAAGAAATAAAAGAGACGATCCATTGCCTCAGCAGAATCTAACGGTACCATTTAAGTATTTAATTTTCTTCCATATGACCCTGTAAATCTAGTGCTTCACACTTCTTTTCCACCTGGTATAAATATAACTATTTGCATTAATGCACGTATCGGGAGTAAATTCCCATGCTTGTCCAGGAGATTTGCACTTGAATGGCCGACCTAGTCATGGTCAAGTAAGTTAAGATTTATTATAGTAGGCTACATATTATGTGAGGGACAACCCTTGGTCTAGCTAGGGGACCTTAAACAGTTAGTATTCCAGCCTGAATTGCCCTTGCTAAAGAAATAGCAAGGGTTGAGTGCGAAGGGCATCCACTCGTAAAAGTTGTAGCCCAAAGCAATCAACATAAGGTTCGTTCTCGGAACAGCTGGCTTTCTCCTATCCTGTCTTCCTTCTTTCTTCCCTTTCGGGACTATAAAACCTTATCAGTTACAGTTCTTACAGTTGAGGATAATTATGTTTGATGAAGATAGTAATAGAGTCAGTGAAAGGTAACTTCTAGACAAGGTTAACACCGGAGGCGTTCTCTACCACCTAACCCTTAGAACTCTATTAGCATATGATCAAAGTATTATCAAATAAATAAATGTAAAACTAAAGTTATCGTTAAAGATTTCGTTCTCGGAACGGCTGGCTTTCTCCTATCCTGTCTTCCTTCTCTCTTCGATTTCGGGACGATAAGACCATAGCAGTTACAGTTCCCTCTGTCAAACCTCTTAAAAAAAAAAAAAAAAAAAAGCTATATAGTACATTAGTACTTGAAAACTTGATATATTAATAAAGTTTTCTAGATAACTTTGTAAAAGTTCTTTTTTCCCGATGATTTTGCGGAGAAAACCACTCTGATATCATAATTGTGCTACCTACGCTCTGTGAAATAGGAGATTTCGAAAGGATCTTCTTGTACTGACACATGGAGTATAGTTTCGTATAAACTTAAACCAACCTTTAGGGTTGTTTGTCCCTACAACTAAGCCTCAGAGTTTGCTTTTTTTATGTACTGATTTTGTCTCAAGTTGGGCGGAAGAGCTTCTTCAAGAGAACCCTTCAATTTAGAAAAAAAAGAGTCGATTCAAACCAATAACTAATTATTAAAGCTAGGATGATGCTTTTTAGCATCAGTTGCTACAAAAGAGTTCTATCTAATGGTATCTGAATCACAAAAACCCATTATTTCGAGTTAGCGCCCTTAATGGTGGGTCCAGACTTGTGCAATGCAACGTGCAAAGCAATGTGCAAAGCATTTGCATTGCACGTTGCAAGTAAAATCAAATCTGACGAATGCGAACGTTTTTCATGTATCCGAGAATTTTTGTACCGATACTCAACTAGTAATGGCCTATAGTAGGTACATCATTTGCATTGCATTGCACGATGCTTTGCAAACACGTCCAAACTAGTGCAACGCACATCAAAGACATTTGCCAGAAAACCGCCAACCTCTCGGATACCCACAAACGTTTGCTGCAATGTTCAAAAAACTTTGCTGCAACTTTCTCAAACACGTCCAAACTAACGAATTTCATTGCATTGCACGTTGCATTGCACAAGTCTGGACCCAGCATAAGAAACTGATGGCGACCTCTCACACTGGAGTCGCGTGACTTAGGTCTCCTAGACTTCCTAGAGCAGGGATTTCCAACCTCCATGTGTATGCGGGCCACATGCTGCATTGGCAGGGACTTCGCGGGCCACATACACAGTGGAGCAGGCCCGTGTCCAGGATTTTCTTGAGGGGATGGGGGATGGATGCTCCATTTTTAGAGTCCACCCCTTAGTGAAAGAGCAAAAATCAGAAAAGCTTCTATATCGTATGTCATATGGCTAATATGCTCGTAGATGTCAAAACTCCAGACCTTTTGACAGTATAAGATATGTATACCCCAATGTCCTTTTTACATACTGGTAGATGTCAATTTTCCCAAGACGTTTCATTTCTCATATAAAATCAAATCTTTCAACTTTTTACCACTAAGTGGTTCACCCTTTATTTACACCGAGTGTTTTCTCACTCTGTTTCTTTCTCTTCTAGAAACTGTTTTCCCCTGTTAATGAATCCTAAATCGTAAGTTGACTCAGTTTTCCAATGTCGTCATCAGTATTGTTGTGTAAGTTTGTGTGAGTGAAAAAAAAATAGCATGAAAGTTTGCCATGGTTTGACCTTTTCCAAATATAACCAAATTTTCTGACTTTAACGTTTTGTTAACGTTAACGTTTTGTCAATCTCTCATACTTCTTGACCTGTTTTCTTGATTTTGGATTTGATTGATTTCGTTCATTCTGTCGATGGTTATTTTGAACTTACTGTTACCTCCAGCACCCTTTTCAAGCAAAATGGAGAAAAACTTTATGAATGTATTTTTCGAAATTTTCAACTAACTACTGTTAGGTCTCATGTTTATTTGATGGTTGATGTTGATCTGTTGATTTGTTGTGACCTGGTAAGAAAACGGCTCGTTGAGGCAAACAGCGACCCCACCCCTCCTACCTACCCGGTCGTTTCTAATAACCCGATAACCCAGGATTGAGATTTCGGAGTCAGTGATGGAAGTGTTGTCTGTCATCCTAATTCTATCTAGCATCAGATCCATATGTTCTGTGTCATTGCTTGACTTTGGTCGAATGGTTTTGTTCTTTTCCAGCGACTATTGAATGATACATATGAATGATACATATATGTATCTATCTATTATTTATTTTTACTTTCCATCCTTATTGTCCTGCGTTTGCTAGAAATAAATTCCCTATCCCGCCTCGCCTCCTCTTTATTGTATCTTTCGCATTCTCCTTTTGAAATGTAAACATTACTGGATTTTTTTAACATCTTCTGCCATAGAAGACAGTCGTAGGAAAGGAAAAGAGAGTGAGAGAAGAGAAAAGAAAATAAATAAAGAAAAAATACAATGCTTCCTCCACTGCTACTGTCGGAAGCAATAAGAAAAGATAAAATTGATGCCAAAATTCGCATGTTCGTCAACAAACGAATTGGCTTTCCTTTGAAGAAAACTGGAAGATTATGCCCGTTTTCTTAAGTCTCGCCTGGGTTTCTAAATTTGTAACGCTATTTTATCTATTCTCTATTCTTCTCGTCCTGATAGCCTTTGCTAAGGACGTTTATTTATGAGCACACTACCGTCTTGTGACTTGTGACATAGATAAAAAGGTTACCCGCTCTTCGTGACTTTTACTCCCATGAAGGTTCAAACCCCGTGAAGATAGAAAGTATCTGGAGAGAAAATGTCGAAAACAATTACCATCCCATCCCAATCCCACTAGTACTTTTTTCGTTCAATGTATTTCTCTGTTTTTAAATTTAATTTTGTTCTTTTTCTTATTTTTTAACATTCATTAACAGGGCGAATGACCACGCCAGTGGCTAGCTGTTAAAGCCCTTAAATAAATAAAAAAAAAACATTCATTAAAAGGGTTTAACATCACTGTTAAAAGGATTTAACATCACTGTAGAACTGCTAAGGTATTTAGTGACGGGATTCTTACCCACCGTTCCACGACAAGCTACCTATTCGGATGCTAACCACACGCAACGTTGCTTAACTACAGTGATCCATGGGAAATGGTGTATTCAACGTGTTATAACCGCTAGCTCTTTCTTCGTTTCTAAATTTCCTTTCCTTCAATTTCTTTCGGAATGAATTTTTCCAAACAGTAAACTTATTTACCAAAAGTCAGCTATCCGAACACCAACCACGCGCAATGTTGCTTAACTTAAGTGGCCCATTGGGAACACAACGCGACATCGTCGCTGGGTTTTAAACGAGTAATTATAATTCATTTATTTGAATCAAGTATACATTATAACATTGTAAGGGTAAATACATGAAAAGATAGGTATAATGGAAAATCCTGCTATTTCTGAGCCCATCTATGTTATTAATTTAAAGTAGTGAACTTAAGGAGTGAACTTTTCTGTTACAGTCTTGCCCAGTCAGTGAAGCTAATGATTGCTGTGGCTCTGATAAAAGATGGGCTGGACATTTGTTTTGGATTCAAGGATAACAGATGAACCATTAGGACAACAGACTGGTACCTACCCTAGAAAAGAGAAAACGAGAAACACCAAACATAAGTTGGGAATCGAGTGTCATATCCGCTTTCTCGGTATTTGCTGATCGGCCAAATCCGAAGGGGATGAGCCAAATGTGCCAATATTGATATCCTAGCAGAATGACTTTGGTACCCATCCGACTGAAGGAAGGTTTTTGAGAAACGAATTGGCTTTCCTTTGAAGAAAACTGGAAGATTATGCCCGTTTTCTTAAGTCTCGCCTGGGATTCTAAATTTGTAACGCTATTTTATCTATCCTCTATTCTTCTCGTCCTGATAGCCTTTGCTAAGGACGTTTATTTATGAGCACACTACCGTCTTGTGACTTGTGACATAGATAAAAAGATTCTTTTATTTGAATCAAGTATACATTATAACAATTGTAAGGGTAAATACACGAAAAGATAGGTATAATGGAAAATTCTGCTATTTCTGAGCCCATGTTATTAATTTAAAGTAGTGAACTTAAGGAGTGAACTTTTCTGTTACAGTCTTGCCCAGTCAGTGAAGCTAATGATTGCGGTCACCCTTCTTCGTGACTTTTACTCCCATGAAGGTTCAAACCCCGTGAAGATAGAAAGTAGGTACCTATCTGGAGAGAAAATGTCGAAAACAATTACCATCCCATCCCAATCCCACTAGTAGGTACTTTTTTTCGGTCAATGTATTTCTCTGTTTTTACTTTCTATTTAATTTTTAATTTAATTTTGTTCTTTTTCTTATTTTTTAACATTCATTAAAAGGATTTAACATCACTGTTAAAAGGATTTAACATCGCTGTAGAACTGCTAAGGTATTTAGTGACGGGATTCTTACCCACCGTTCCACGACAAGCTACCTATTCGGATGCTAACCACACGCAACGTTGCTTAACTACAGTGATATAACCGCTAGCTCTTTCTTCGTTTCTAAATTTCCTTTCCTTCAATTTCTTTCGGAATGAATTTTTCCAAACAGTAAACTTATTTACGCTCTGGTGGTGTTTTGGGAGAGATGAAAAAAACTAAGAGTCTCTCCACTCTCGTCCTTTTGTCTGCTCTATGCTGTCAGTGTTAATGAACATTACTTGTTAGTATAGACTTACTGGCGCTGAGGTTTTTTTTCTCGGCTTTCTATTTCCTTATCCCTTTTACCCTCCCTCCTTTTTCTTTTTTTCTTCTGACTTTATCGTGGCAAAAGAACTTATTTAAAAAAAATGGCTCGTCCTTTCACCCATTCTTGATGTTAGCGCTCCTTTTCTTAGGCATACCTTTATTCAGAAGGCATCAAAAAAACTTATCGACAAGCCTTTTTAATAAATTTTGCCAAATTTAGTCATGTTGCTTGGACATTTTCATTTCAATAGGTCCTCGCATTGATTTCTTACCATCTATCTTTTTTGAATGTCAACAAATCTTTTTATTTGTTACTCCTTTCTTTTCCAGGTACAAATGTCAGTCCAACGGGGTTCCCATAACGGTGACCGCGGGTTCGACTCTACCCCTTGTGTCGG
>NW_007380606.1:0-21975 GCF_000475195.1 Diaphorina citri
ATACCTCAACCATCAACTAACCACCTCCATCGACATGCTGATCGGTGCTGAGCACTATGCTCATGTTATCACTTTTTTTGTGCCAGTGATACCAGGATACCCTTCTGCCATTCCAAGCAAGTTTGGTTGGCTCTTAATGGGTGCTGTTAGGGAGTCAAGTGTCGGGGGAGGAGAACGTAGCAGGATTGGGGAAGAACAGAGGCAGAACTTGGGGAAGAGGGGAATAACTATGAAGAGATATGCGGGAAGAAGGGATGTAGAATGAGGAGAAGGATTGGGGAAGAGGACAGGCATCTCTTAGGAAAAGAATTGCTGAAGGAGAGAGTTATAACTAGGGTAAGGATTGTGGAAGAAGAGGTATAGAACTAGGGAAAAGCTTGGTTATGGAAGAAGAGTTGTATGTATATCTAGGGGGGGAAGGATTAAAAAGGTGGGGAAGTAGGACTAAGAGGAAAGTTGGAGAAGAGAGTTATAACTAGGGTAAGGATTGTGGAAGAAAAGATGTACATTTATATAACTTGAAGAAAGGATTGGGTAAGAAGAGAGGTACATATAACTAGGGGGAAAGATTGGGGAGAAAAGATGTATATCTAGGAGGAAGAATTGTTGAAAAAGCGAGTTAGGACTAGGACTACTAGGAGGAAGGTTGGAAAAGTGGTTGGGAAGTAGTTATGAGTTATTTTTGGATCTGATTAGGATATAGGGGATGTACATTTATATAACTTGAAGAAAGGATTGGGTAAGAAGAGAGGTACATATAACTAGGGGGAAGGATTGGGGAGAAAAGATGTATATCTGGGAGGAGGAAGGTTGGAAAAGTGGTTGGGAAGTAGTTATGAGTTATTTTTGGATCTGATTAGGATATAGGAAAGCGATGGAGGCTAGAGGGCGTTGGAGGAAGAAAATTACAATGCAAATTGGACGAATGTAAGTACGTAGGAGGACTATGATGGAGGTGTTTAGGTAAGTGGGATGTACGCATACAATTTGTAGATGAATGTGTGGGCATGTAAATTGGAATAGATATCTGGCGCAGTCAAGCGGGAGAATGAGGAAAGGAAAATGAGTAGGTAAAAGTTTGTGAAGAATCTATGTTTAAATTATCTCGGAAAGTTATAGAGAGAGTAGATAGGAAAATGAGGGAGTAGGAAGTAAGTAAGTAGGTAAGTAAAAGTTTGTGAAGAATCTATGTTTAAATTATCTCGGAAAGTTATAAGTGAGGAGTTATGGAGGTTGTTTTTCGTTTGAAAAAAGCCTTCCGGTCTTCGGGAACTTTGGAAAAATTGATGGAAAAGAAAATGAACTTTTTCTTTCTCTCTCCCCCTCTCTCTCCCCCTCTCTCTCCCTCTTTCTCTTTCCTCGGTATACGATGAAACCCAAAAGTTTTTCATTCCTAATAACTTTCGAGAAATTCCTATTCAAATTGAATAACGTACTCCCTATTTCTCCTTCTATTTCTCTTCCTCCTCCTCCTCCCTTTTTTATGCTTTATCTTCATTTCTATTTCTTGCTCTCCCACTCCCTTCTTTATCTTTCCTTACTCATACGTTTTTCTCTTCTCTCTCTTTCTTCCTCCTCCTCCTCTTCCTCCTCCTCCTCCTCCTCTTTTTATGCTTTATCTTCATTTCTATTTCTTGCTCTCCCACTCCCTTCTTTATCTTTCCTTACTCATACTTCTCCTCCTCCTCTTTTTATGCTTTATCTTCATTTCTATTTCTTGCTCTCCCACTCCCTTCTTTATCTTTCCTTACTCATACGTTTTTCTCTGCTCTCTCTCTCTAGCTGTTTCCTACGTATTATATCATCCCTAAAATGTGACAGCAATCAGCTCTAATTTGCATGCCTTTTAAATTGCCCATATTATATCATCCCTAAAATGTGACAGCAATCAGCTCTAATTTGCATGCCTTTTAAATTGCCTTCCCGTTTGACTAAACAGTCCTAATATGAACTTATGACTGTCATAAAATGACTGAAATGATCTTAATAGTGGAGGTTAATAAGATTAGAGCCTCACTGAATTACTGCTATAGTAAATAGTTTTTACTTTCCTTTTTTTAATGAAATTATCTCAAATTGATAACTTATGTATTTTTAGGGGATAAATTAGGGGAAAATGATCTTTTCATTGAAGGGAAAAGAGATAAATTAATAAACACCCCGCGAAAATATACCTTTTCCCTCTCGGAAAACCGCGCATATTTTGAATGTCTGGTCTACATCAAGAATAAGGTTAACCCTTGAATGCACAGGGTTGGTTCTTGTTTGTCCTGGTTGTTGTTTTCCAGGGTATACTGTATTTTCTGGTGTTTCATCAAGTCTGGTCTACATCAAGAATATTATAGGTTAACCCTTGAATGCACAGGGTTGGTTCTTGTTTGTCCTGGTTGTTGTTTTCCAGGGTATACTGTATTTTCTGGTGTTTCATCAAGAGTCATTTTTAGTCATTATCATTATGTTGATTATTGAATTCCTTATAACTCTCAGGAATTCAATGGAGGTTCATACTTTTGCTTTTGGGTAGAGTAATTGGTTAAGCGGCTCGCGTTTGGAATCCCGTAGTTTCATTTCTTCACCACCAGATGCGCTTCAGTAGCCTTCAGATAAAAATTAGAAGTTTTACAGGGTGTATTTCAACATTTTCAATGTCTACTAGTAAGGGTTAACATTAACACAAACTTTCACTCCAAATCCTCGTCATAATTCTTATTTATATTTTTAATTCAATATTTTTCACTCTCGCTCATGAAATTCCCACCCCGTCATTAGAAACTGAATGTGTAATTTTCGGGGCGCGCGTACGTTATACGAGTATATTACGTTATATGTATTGTACGTTATACACAATGGTTTATACGTTCTCATTTCTTCCTTCAATATTCGACGGATTTTAATAATGGAGAAAACATAATTTTTGAAGAGAGAGCGAGAGTCTTGACGTTGGAAAAGTCAGTCCCCCCAGTGGCGAAGAGTGAGGTTAACAACCGGGGAAGCTATCAAATAAAATTGATCCCAAGGGCAATCCTTGATTTGTTCCAATCCGCTCGACCCCGTATCCATCCATAAATAAACAAGTATCCAGTGATCCATCGAGTCTGCCGATCTAGTGGTCTTATGCCCGTCACTCAAAGCCAGACCATCTCAGTGTGGCTTGAAAAGCTTCAGTAATTTTAAGTCATTATCATTATGTTGATTATTGAATTCCTTATAACCCTCAGGAATTCAATGGAGGTTCATACTTTTGCTTTTGGGTAGAGTAATTGGTTAAGCGGCTCGCGTTTGGAATCCCGTAGTTTCATTTCTTCACCACCAGATGCGCTTCAGTAGCCTTCAGATAAAAATTAGAAGTTTTACAGGGTGTATTTCAACATTTTCAATGTCTACTAGTAAGGGTTAACATTAACACAAACTTTCACTCCAAATCCTCGTCATAATTCTTATTTATATTTTTAATTCAATATTTTTCACTCTCGCTCATGAAATTCCCACCCCGTCATTAGAAACTGAATGTGTAATTTTCGGGGCGCGCGTACGTTATACGAGTATATTACGTTATATGTATTGTACGTTATACACAATGGTTTATACGTTCTCATTTCTTCCTTCAATATTCGACGGATTTTAATAATGGAGAAAACATAATTTTTGAAGAGAGAGCGAGAGTCTTGACGTTGGAAAAGTCAGTCCCTCCAGTGGCGAAGAGTGAGGTTAACAACCGGGGAAGCTATCAAATTAAATTGATCCCAAGGGCAAGGAAAACCTAGAGGCATGTGATTTGTTCCAATCCACTCGACCCTGTATCCATCCATAAACAAACAATTATCCAGTGATCCATCGAGTCTGCCGATCTAGTGGTCTTATGCCCGTCACTCAAAGCCAGACCATCTCAGTGTGGCTTGAAAAACTTCAGACCCAGGATGGTCTCTCAAACCGTCTCGTCTGACAGACCCAGTCTAGCTCAAGCTTTATCCGCCAAACACGTTCCAACTGTCTGAGAGATCTTGATCTGATTCGGGACGCAAGACCTTGGTCTGTTTTGGGACTCAAGACCGCGGTCTGTTTTGGGACGCAAGCGAGTGATTTTGGGACGCAAACGGTGTTTGTCCTGTTTGTCCCCATGAAGAACCACGCCGCCTTGATCTGTTTCGGGACGCAAGACCTTGATCTGTTTTGGGACGCAAGATCGCGGTCTGTTTTGGGACGAAAGACATTGGTCTGTTTTGGGACTTAACTACTTGGTCTGTTTTGGGACGCAAGATCGCGGTCTGTTTAGGGACGCAAGACTTTGATCTGTTTTGGGGATACAAGACCTTGGTTTTTTTTTTGGGACGCAAGCGAGTGATTTTGGGACGCAAAATCTGGTCTACATCAAGAATATTATAGGTTAACCCTTGAATGCACAGGGTTGGTTCTTGTTTGTCCTGCTTTTGGGTCGAGTAATTGGTTAAGCGGCTCGCGTTTGGAATCCCGTAGTTTCATTTCTTCACCACCAGATGCGCTTCAGTAGCCTTCAGATAAAAATTAGAAGTTTTACAGGGTGTATTTCAACATTTTCAATGTCTACTAGTAAGGGTTAACATTAACACAAACTTTCACTCCAAATCCTCGTCATAATTCTTATTTATATTTTTAATTCAATATTTTTCACTCTCGCTCATGAAATTCCCACCCCGTCATTAGAAACTGAATGTGTAATTTTCGGGGCGCGCGTACGTTATACGAGTATATTACGTTATATGTATTGTACGTTATACACAATGGTTTATACGTTCTCATTTCTTCCTTCAATATTCGACGGATTTTAATAATGGAGAAAACATAATTTTTGAAGAGAGAGCGAGAGTCTTGACGTTGGAAAAGTCAGTCCCTCCAGTGGCGAAGAGTGAGGTTAACAACCGGGGAAGCTATCAAATTAAATTGATCCCAAGGGCAAGGAAAACCTAGAGGCATGTGATTTGTTCCAATCCACTCGACCCTGTATCCATCCATAAACAAACAATTATCCAGTGATCCATCGAGTCTGCCGATCTAGTGGTCTTATGCCCGTCACTCAAAGCCAGACCATCTCAGTGTGGCTTGAAAAACTTCTACCTAGATGTTCCCTAAAAGTTCAAAAGGTTGGTACAGCTAAGGATTGATACCATCTAAGATACCTTTTGTTATGGATTTAAAAACTTTTAATCAAATTTTATTTGCAATCAGAAAGATAGAAGATAGAACCAATGCAATATTGAGAACTACAACGATATGAGTAAATTGATCCCAAGGGCAATGAAAACCTAGAGGCATGTGATTTGTTCCAATCCACTCGACCCTGTATCCATCCATAAATAAACAAGTATCCAGTGATCCATCCAATCTGTCGATCTAGTGGTCTTATGCCCGTCACTCAAACCCAGACCATCTCTGTGTGGCTTGAAAAGCTTCAGACCCAGGATGGTCTCTCAAACCGCCTCGTCTGACAGACCCAGTCTAGCTCAAGCTTTATCCGCCAAACACGTTCCAACTGTCTGAGAGATCTTGATCTGATTTGGGACGCAAGACCGCGGTCTGTTTTGGGACGCAAGCGAGTGATTTTGGGACGCAAACGGTGTTTGTCCTGTTTGTCCCCATGAAGAACCACGCCACTGAACCCCTCTCGTGGCGGCACACTGCGCCTTGCTGCGTCCTGGAAAATGTATTCCCCATACATAATAGATTGGAATGGAAATTAGTTTTCTTTCGCTCTAGGCGGACTTTTCTCGTGAGATGTGCATGAGGCTTGGCGTGTAACGTGAGTTATGGCGGGGGAGTTCTTGGGGAGTGCTCGGGGAGGGTTCGGAAAGAGATGGGAGAACGTAGCAGGATTGGGGAAGAACAGAGGCAGAAATTGGGGAAGAGGGGAATAACTATAAAGAGATATGCGGGAAGAAGGGATGTAGAATGAGGAGAAGAATTGCTGAAGAAGAGAGTTATAACTAGGGTAAGGATTGAGGAAGAAGAGGTATAGAACTAGGGAAAAGCTTGGTTATGGAAGAAGAGTTGTATGTATATCTAGGGGGGAAGGATTAAAAAGGTGGGGAAGTAGGACTAAGAGGAAAGTTGGAGAAGAGAGTTATAACTAGGGTAAGGATTGTGGAAGAAAACAAATCTTAAAAAATAGCTCAACATTTATTAACTCTATTAGGTTTGTTTAAGCTATCAAATTACTTGCGAGCTTATGTGTACATTCGTTAAAGTCACATAGACGCCCCGATCCCAGAGGACATACAAAATTGAAGACGTAACGTACGTACGGTGTGCGATTTTTATATATTTTTTATTAGGACTTTGAAAATAAAGTGTTTAGGATTTTTTTTTTCTTTGTTCCCTCAACATTTTTTATCGCCAAGGGGAGGAAAATGTACTTTTTGTCCATGATTATACTGATGGTCAAAGAACGAGAGAGTTTGGGGGGCTCTTCATTGGAATTGTGCCCCTGTTGGGCAATCTGGTTTAAGTAAGAAATCACAAGCTCCATGGATTTTAACTAATTGCAGGATTTGAACTAATCCATTCCAAATCCCAAGACATACTTACGGGCAGTTTAAAGGTCGTTTCATCTTGAACCAGCAACTTTTGGTACAATATTGTGAAATTTTTTAAGCTCGTCGTGATTCATTATTTGAGGAAACAAAGTGAAACAGTTAAAACATTTGCTCAGAAGTCATTTGGAAATAATTGCTTTCAATATTGTCAGGAACCAAATTAGCGAGAAAACATTGTGCCGATGACCAAAATGAAACACCTCACCTCTTTCCAATATTCAAATACCGTAAGTAAAAAAAGGAGCTAAAACCTCTCCCTGCAGTCTTTGCACTATAGTGTTTGGATAATCTCCTGGGGTCTTTTTTTGTAAACTTTCAAAATCTTGCCTTAGCCCCTTAATGTTGTGATGAATAGCTCCAATTATTTTGCCTATATCATCCTGAACGTGCAAGTCCCCTCTATCCACTATGTCGAATGCACGTTGTATCACTCTCATTTGCTCCTCTGGGACTGGATGGAATTCCCCCCTTTTCTCCTCATCCTTCACCTCTTCCTTCTCTTCCCTTTTTGCCTTTAATCTATTTTTATTACTCTTCCTGTCCATTTCACAGCGTTTCTCTGACATTTCTCTCTCTCTATCTCTCCGTCTCTTCATGTATCCCTCTCCTTGTTCATTTCAATGAGAGGGAAAAAGTATCGAAATATCTATAGTGTGTCCAGATCAATGTGACAGCAAAAAAATAGGCATTGTTGCCAAACATGTTACATGTGCAATGGTAGAGAATCTTTAAAAGGGGAAGGTATATTGCACAGTGATTCATCCGACAGTGAAACAAAGTCAGGTAAGGCGATATCCACCTTACCTGTTCTGGAATACAACCTCTGAACTTAGAGCTACCTCTGCATTTGGAAATACGAATAGAGTCAATAGAGTTTTACTGGCAAAACAAGAAATGTACACTACAGGGTTGATTAGACGGAGAATATCACTATTATGTCGTCTCCTTCGATCATTCCACACTGTACCATTGTTTAGTATTCACTTTAAACTAATTAGTTCGAAAAGTTCACCAGAAACAAGAACAAAATTATCCCAACAATGACATTTACATGGACGAGTAACAAGTTCATTTTGTTCTCTAAATGGACATGGAAGATTCATTAGGCGAAACAAAAACCTGAATAGGTGAGCAGATCCAAGAAGAAATACAAATAGAGTCAATAGAGTTTTACTGGCAAAACAAGAAACGTGTACTACTGGGTTGATTAGACGGAGAAGATCATTATTAGGTCGTCTCCTTCGATCATTCCACACTGTACAATTCTTTAGTATTCACTTTAAACCAATTAGTTGGAAAAGTGTACAACAACAAAATTATCCCAACAATGACATTTACATGAACGAGTAACAAGTTCATTTTGTTCTCTAAATGGACGTGGAAGATTCATTAGGCGAAACAAAAAACTGAATAGGTGAAGAGATCCAAGACAAAGCGTGTGGTGATGATGTCTCATTATATCTCGCTAGAGGTGCTCTTGTAACAGAGGTAACCAAAGAGAATGACTCAGGAGTTACTGATGGAATTACCAAAAAACCAGATGAATTGTCGACTGGCTTCAGTGTGTGTATTCATGGTGCTTTATTCAAATTTCATAGTTTCTGTTTGGGTCCGTGTGGTGCATTTCTGATGAACTGGTAATCTGGTAGAAGTAAATTTTGAATGCTTTTAGTTGTTAGTTGTAGCATTTTGAATATTTGGATTTTTTCTTCTCTGTTTTCAGGTAAGACTGTGGACTTGACACTTGAGGAAATTGCTGATTTCAAAATAACTACGATACCCATGGTCAATAATTGGTAAAGTACCCTTTCAAGTCGCTTCAAATCCCTAACTTGTCTTTTCAACATACTCGTAAATGCCCATGCGTGTTTCTTCTCAAGTTATGCTATTCATATGCTTGAAACTTGCATTTGTGCAAGTTCTTGATCATAAACCATCAGTTCCATTAGAATCTCTCGTGTTGATGTGGCTCTTAATTTGTTAATTGTTTCAATAAATCAGAGATCTGGAACCAGCCAGGTTCACCGAGGTGAAATTCAATCCCTCATTGTGTGTACACAATATCGACATTACAATCGATTTAGTAGTACGGTGTGCGATTTTTATATATTTTTTATTAGGACTTTGAAAATAAAGTGTTTAGGATTTTTTTTTTTCGTTTGTTCCCTCAGCATTTTTTATCGCCAAGGGGAGGAAAATGTACTTTTTGTCCATGATTATACTGATGGTCAAAGAACGAGAGAGTTTGGGGGGCTCTTCTTATTGATTATTAGAACACGCGATGATCCGGCTAATTCATCGTCCTGGGTTCGAGACTCCTTGCTGAGTTAGGAACGGTCTGGCTAACTGGGGGTTTCCTTGTAATTCTATTCATTACTGTGATATGTGGAATGCGCCCTCTGATTTTTGACGATGAACGGGAATTTCGCTTTGCTTACTCCAAATCGATCTAGTGACTAGTCAAGTGATTACAAGTTAGTGTAGGTTATGGCTTATTATGTTTAGATTTAAGTTTTGGGATGGTGTCTATTCTGTTTTGCCAGGCGGTTAGGTTAGATGGGTTATATTGATATACATAGCTCCAATATCAATATAACACCTCAGATAAAGCTCCTGAACTTCTACTATACATCTATTGTTTACATTATTGTTCAGATCAAATTCCTTTCCATACTCTTGCACTTAGCTTTTTCCATGGACACTACTCCTCTACATGGTCTTTCGGACTTGGACCGTGTATTATTTTTCATTATTTCACGAACTCACGTTTTGTGAAATCCTGTTGCAGACATTCCACGCTAAATACAGACTAAACAGCTGCAATTAGAAACGAATTTGTACGGGTTGAACTTTTACGATTGTACGAGATTTGAAATCTTTCAAAATCATCTTCATCCTCTTACCAAAAATAAGAAAAAACCTATTCGACATAGAATGCACGTTGTATCACTCTCATTTGCTCCTCTGGGACTGGATGGAATTCCCCCCTTTTCTCCTCATCCTTCACCTCTTCCTTCTCTATTTTAACTAATTGCAGGATTTGAACTACTCTATTCCAAATCCCAAGACATACTTACGGGCAGTTTAAAGGTCGTTTCATCTTGAACCAGCAACTTTTGTTACAATATTGTGATTTTTAAGCTCGTCGTGATTCATTATTTGAGGAAACAAAGGGAAACAGTTAAAACATTTGCTCAGAAGTCATTTGGAAATAATTGCTTGTATAACTTGAAGAAAGGATTGGGTAAGAAGAGAGGTACATATATGTAACTAGGGGTAAGGATTGGGGAGAAAAGATGTATATCTAGGAGGAAGAATTGTTGAAAAAGCGAGTTAGGACTAGGAGGAAGGTTGGCAAAGTGGTTGGGAAGTAGTTATGATGTATTTTTGGATCTGATTAGGGTATGGGCGTTGGAGGAAGAAAATTACAATGCAAATTGGACGAATGTAAGTACGTAGGAGGACTATGATGCAGGTGTTTAAGTGGGATGTACGTATACAATTTGTAGATGTGTGGGCATGTAAATTGGAATAGATATCTGGCGCAGTCAAGCGGGGAATGAGAGTTGGAAAGGAAAATAAGAGAGTAGATAGGAAAATGAGGGAGTAGGAAGTAAGTAAGTAGGTAGGTAGGTAAAAGTTTGTGAAGAATCTATGTTTAAATTATCTCGAAAAGTTACAAGTCAGGAGACTCAGGAGTTATGGAGGTTGTTTTTCGTTTGAAAAAAGCCTTCCGGTCTTCGGGAACTTTGGAAAAAATGATGGAAAAGAAAATGAACTTTGATATTCATGATTTTTGAAACTTGATTTGTCCGTGGTAGCCTGCTTTTGATAACGCAAAACTTTTTGATTGATTTGCACAGCCGAAGCGATTCTGTGTTTTGTAAACCCAGGGGATTTGATTTTCCCAAAAGTTTTTGGTAGTTCCTAATATACAGGAATGTTTATCCGCTTGATCCTCATTTCTAAATGGTGCTAAGGTTAGCCTTAACGGCAAAGGCCTTCTCCATCCAAGCGACCTTCTGCTTTGTTACAGTAATTTATTTTTTATAATATTTAAGCGCTTTCGAATCTATTTTTTTAGATTAGATGCAGGTTCCAACACCACTGTATCTAATCTATTTTCATAATCTATGCGTTTCTACGGCACTGGGCCTAATCTATTTTTATTACATTAATATGATGCATTTATCGATTCCGACATCAGAAAATGTTTGGATTAGTTTCGTAAAAAATCGTATAAATTCGCGTAGGAGGTAGAAAGAGAGACAAGGAGTGAGAAAGAGAGGGGAGCTGTTAGTTTTTCTTTCCCATTTTATTACTTTATTTTTTTTTTTAATACCCTCTTACTATGTAGGTAGGTAACTACCATCTACCTAACAAGGACTGTTTGTGTTTGGCGTTTTTAAAGTCAGTTTATCGTTTTTGAGTTGTAATATCATTTTCTGTTAAGCTGCAATGACTACCAGCTACCTAACAAGGACTGTTTGTGTTTGGCGTTTTTAAAGTCAGTTTATCGTTTTTGAGTTGTAATATCATTTTCTGTTAAGCTGCAATCAACCAGAGCCCAATGCCGGAAAGGCGATGATGTTTTAGAAGTCAAGTGACTGAAATATAGGTAAATCTCAGTTAAAAATGGAAAAAAACCTATTGAAAACTATAGTATAGTATACAACGCCATCCCTTTCATGAATGAGCCCCGTCCAATGGCCCCCAGGGATAGTACTTTGGAGTAGCCCAACTCTTTCCCTACATTCCCTCCTTCTCATCTCTCTTTCTGTATATCTCTCAGCTTTTTTTTTTACCTCGGTCGATATAGGCAGCATTCACAAAACTTTTACGCCGCGTTAGGTAGGAAATTTTGTAAGGCCTTGTACTTTTCTCACAGACTCTTCCTGGATTTATTCGAGTAGGTAGGTGTCTTACCTAGTTAGGCCCTTCGGACAATGGAAGCGTAGTGGTGCGACTTTCAGTAGCTCGATGTAGCCTGAAAAACGCCTGAGAAACCACAAACCTTTGGAAATGATAGATGTTCTCTTTTCTCTCTATCATTTTCAGGCGGTTTGGTTTTTCAGGCTTCTACGAGCTACTAGATTCGTATAAGCTGAACCTCATTCTTTAGGGCTTTTTGCCCCTACACCTACTTTGGGGGCCCCCTAGGGGCCCTTATACTAAGTGAGTTATATGCAGAGTTCACTGAACTACTAAGTAAGAAAACTTGAATGTGTAGTGAAACACTTTTTAAGTAAGAAAGACCGTAGAGAAACATCGTTTTCTCGTTGGAAAACAAATAAAATTGCACCTTTTTCGCGTGAATAGAACAAGACAACTCCTTTCTCACATCCTTCTACGAGCTACTAGATTCGTATAAGCTTAACCCCATCCTTTAGGGCTGTTTGCCCCTACACCTACTTTGGGGGCCCTCTAGGGGCCCTTATTCTAAGTGAGTTATATGCAGAGTTCACTGAACTACTAAGGAAGAAAACTTGAATGTGTAGTGAAACACTTTTTAAGTAAGAAAAATCGTAGAGAAACATCGTTTTCTCGTTGGAAAACAAATAAAATTGCACCTTTTTCGCGTGAATAGAACAAGACAACTCCTTTCTCACATCACTAAATAACATCCCCCCCCATACTTACTGTAATAGATTGAGGTTAATGACCTGAATATGAAGTCACTTGAGACCTCAGTAAAGAGTATGTGAGGAAAAATATACTTACTGTAATAGATTGAGGTTAATGACCTGAATATGAAGTCACTTGAGACCTCAGTAAAGAGTATGTGAGGAAAAATGCTGTCGTCAGCAAAAATTCTCAGTGTTCTATAGGAGCTCTATGAGCAGGTTAGTGTGATGTTTAATTTTGTACGAACGATGAAATCTTGTGTTCTCATTTCTCATTTGTTCGAGAATTTTATACTTTTTTTAGAGTAATCTAGACTTGATAGAAAGACCTGTAACTGCTAAGGTCTCATCGTCCCGAAAGCGAAGAGAGAAGGAAGACAGGATAGGAGAAAGGCAGCCGTTCCGAGAACGAACCTTATCTATTGAGGATAAAGTCCACCTCGGGCGGTCTTGCATCAGGTATTTTTCTTTCAACATTTACTGGGTCATTTTACATGCAAGATTAATTAGGTCATTCTTTCTTTTAAGTTTGTCATTTTTCGACTTTCATTGTTCAATTTTGTTAACAGCGAACGTACAAAGTTTGAAGCAGAAATTAGATCGATCATCGGGGGAAGAGCCATTGTATTAGGAGCTTATGTGATTTATAAGTAGGTTAGGAACTTACTATGTTTGAAAGTTATCTGGAACAATTCAAACTGCTAAGGTCTTATCGTCCCGAAAGCGAAGAGAGAAGGAGGACAGGATAGGAGAAAGGCAGCCGTTCCGAGAACGAACCTGATCTATTTAGGGTAAAGTCCACCTCGGGCGGTCTTGCATTAGGTATTTTTCTTTCAACATTTACTTGGTCATTTTCCATGCAAGATTAATTAGGTCATTCTTTCTTTCAAGTTTGTCATTTTTCGACTTTCATTGTTCAATTTTGTTAACAGCGAACGTACAAAGTTTGAAGCAGATATTAGATCGATCATCGGGGGGAAGAGCCATTGTATTAGGAGCTTATGTGATTTATAAGTAGGTTAGGAACTTACTATGTTTGAAAGTTATCTGGAACAATTGAACATTGAACGTTCAGTTCATATGAAAAAGAACGTGTGCGGATTATCTTATAGTATCTGAGAACACTGGAAGAGAGAATAGGAAAGAGGGGAGGATATGAGTTAGAGAGGGAAGGAAAAGAGAGGGAGAGAAAGATGAGGGGAAGAAAGAGATTAGAGAGGGGAGGAAAAGAGAGAGAGAGAGAGAGAGAGAGAGAAATTAGAGAGGAGAGTAAGAGATGAGTTTAGATTAGGAGAGAAAAGAGGAGATGGTTTAGAGAGGGAAAGGAAATAGAGGGATTAGTGAGAGGGAGAGAGAGAGAGAGAGATTAGAAAGGGAAGGGAAAGAGATAGAGAGATTAGGTTTAGAGAGGGAAAGGAAATAGAGGGATTAGTGTGTGTGTGTGTGTGTATGTGTGTGTGTGAGAGAGAGAGAGAGAGAGAAATTAGAAAGGGAAGGGAAAGAGATAGAGAGATTAGAGAGGGGAGGGGAAGAGAGAGAGGGAGACAAGAGAGGGAGGAGAAGGAGGAAGCTTTTTCAGGGAAAACTAGACGAGTTTTTTTTTTTTTTTTTCATTTTGTGGAGCTTTTTTTTTTACCTCGGTCGATATAGGTAGCATTCACAAAACTTTTACGCCGCGTTAGGTAGGAAATTTTGTAAGGCCTTGTACTTTTCTCACAGACTCTTCCTGGATTTATTCGAGTAGGTGTCTTACCTAGTTAGGCCTGTCGCATATTGGAAGCGTAGTCGTGCGACTTTCAGTAGCTCGATGTAGCCTGAAAAACGCCTGAGAAAAACGCCTTTGGAAATGATAGATATTCTCTTTTCTCTCTATCATTTTCAGGCGGTTTGGTTTTTCAGGGTTCAACGAGCCATTAGATTTGTATAAGCTGAACCTCATTCTTTAGGGCTTTTTGCCCTTACACCTACTTTGGGGGCCCCCTAGGGGCCCTTATACTAAGTTATATGCAGAGTTCACTGAACTACTAAGTAAGAAAACTTGAATGTGTAGTGAAACACTTTTTAAGTAAGAAAAATCGTAGAGAAACATCGTTTTCTCGTTGGAATGTAGGGTTTGAAAACAACAGCGGAGGCGTTAAAGCGAAGGAAAACTCGGCACGTTCACAATGCTGAAAGGATTGGAATTGATATCCTTAGAAAACAACAGCGGAGGCGTTAAAGCGAAGGAAAACTCGGCACGTTCACAATGCTGGAAGGATTGGAATTGATATCCTTAGATATTGTTGCCAAGGAAGGCAGAAAGAGGATTGATGTGATCCAGACACGTGAAAAGAAGGATATTATGTCGGAAAAAGAGTAAGAATCCTGAGAAAAGAAAAGAGACTAAATTAAACACCTCAGTGAAATGATCGATAATGCTGAAGAGGATCTTGGAGAATTAGGAGAACAAGATAACATTCCTTTAAAATAAAACTGTTTTTTTATTCCTTTAAAACCTGGAAATCTCCAAGAAAGAGGAAGTCAGGAAGGGATTTCGTTTTGGACTTTTAGAGACAATGTTTTTTCTGTCTTTTCATTTTCAGCCTAGAGGCCAATTTGTTTTTCTTCTAAAGAAATATTAATTATTTTTTACCTCAGTGTTGTGTCAAGTTGGCTCTTTTTTCATACTTTCTTCTGTGAAGTGCTTTTTTTCTTTTCGTTCTTTTGAAGACATTGTTTTAAGATGTTGTTGCTGAATCCTTTGAACTTCTTTGTTTGATGAATGTCTAAATATAAAATGCCCAAGTATGGCTCATTTTTGTGTATATATTTTTACAACGTAAGAATTCACATTTTTTTACACTTTTAAAATATGCACTTAATATTACAACAATATTACCCATTTGTATTTGTTATTTTACAACTTAAGAATTCACATTTTTTTACACTTTTAAAATATGCACTTAATATTACAACAATATTACCCATTTGTATTTGTTATTAAATGTAATTACAGATCCCTCACAAAATCCCATGATAGTGATGTGTATAAAAAGCATTACTCATGTCTCCGTCAACTTCATGAAAAGTTTAAACATGCATTAAACAAAATATCAATCAGGAGCACACAAAAATGAAGCAAACTTTGTGTTTTTTCATTAATAAAATCCTTTTCTAAAAACTCCATGCGAAAAAATACGACAACAAAGATGTCAGAAACTTTCACACAACTAAAGTCTCAGGACTTTGTTGTTTTTTTACTCTTTTTGTTATTATTGTTGTCATTATGACGTTTTTGGAAAGCAGGGCACGTGTCGCTTTTGTGTAAAGCCACTGCATCCCATGTTACATTGTATACCTCCTTCCTGTGTTTCATTAAAAATTAGAAACTTTGTTCCTTTGCTGAAAATGAAACATTGAAAATTGAAACAAGTCAAGAAGAAAGAAGATTTTTGGAAGTGAAGATGTGATGAGTTAAAAATTAGAAACTTTGTTCCTTTGCTGAAAATGAAATACTGAAAATTGAAACAAGTCAAGAAGAAAGAAGATTTTTGGAAGTGAAGATGTGATGAACTGAAATATGAAGACCTAACAACTAACAAGGATGACAAAATTTAGATCATTTGGTAGTTTAGGATTTAGTTTTGAGCACTTTGTCAATGGTCATTTTGAAAACAATGATCTTTTCACAGTCTGCAATAGCAGAACTTTCAAGTCCATTTTTAGATAGTTTTACAATTTTACAAACTTGGGGACATGGGTGATCTTTTCACAGTCTGCAATAGCAGCACTTTCAAGTCCATTTTTAGATAGTTTTACAATTTTACAAACTTGGGGACATGAGAGCAATTAGATAGAGCTACCCTTGGAGGAGAACTAAAAATGACAGAGGGGAAGAAACGAAACAAGAAAGTTAAGTTCTTGAGAATCTTCAAATTCGTTTTAAGATGTGATGAACTGAAATATGAAGGCCTAACAACTAACAAGGATGACAAAATTTAGATCATTTGGTAGTTTAGGATTTAGTTTTGAGCACTTTGTCAATGGTCATTTTGAAAACAATGATCTTTTCACAGTCTGCAATAGCAGAACTTTCAAGTCCATTTTTAGATAGTTTTACAATTTTACAAACTTGGGGACATGGGAGCAATTAGATAGAGCTACCCTTGGAAGAGAACTAAAAATGACAGAGGGGAAGAAACGAAACAAGAAAGTTAAGTTCTTGAGAATCTTCAAATTCGTTTTAAGTTTTGGAAAATAAGATAATTATTTTTGTTGGAATTTAAAACAGCTCCTCCTAAATTAAATCATTAATTATTTTGTTTGATTTACATTAAAAATTAGAAACTTTGTTCCTTTGCTGGAAATGAAACATTGAAAATTGAAACAAGTCAAGAAGAAAGGAGATTTTTGGAAGTGAAGATGTGATGAACTGAAATATGAAGACCTAACAACTAACAAGGATGACAAAATTTAGATCATTTGGTAGTTTAGGATTTAGTTTTGAGATTTTTGAGCACTTTGTCAATGGTCATTTTGAAAACAATGATCTTTTCTTTGATTTACTTGATAGAATGGCAGAAAATCAAGGAACTTTGGATTATTTTGAGGACAAGAACAGAAAGGAAGGACGCCTAGATAGAGGAATAGAGGGTAGTGAGGAATTGAATAATGAAGCTGTGTACAAGGAACAAGGACCCCAACCCTAACCCTCTCTCTTCTCTATAATCCCTCTTGAGATTTATATCATGAATATAATATTTATATTTTACCTAGATATTTTAATTATTATACATTTTTATCAATTTAAATTATTTACTTGATAGAATGGCAGAAAATCAAGGAACTTTGGATTATTTTGAGGACAAGAACAGGAAGGAAGGACGCCTAGATAGAGGAATAGAGGGTAGTGAGGAATTGAATAATGAAGCTGTGTACAAGGACCCCAACCCTAACCCTCTCTCTTCTCTCTAATCCCTCTTGAGATTTATATCATGAATATAATATTTATATTTTACCTAGATATTTTAATTATTATACATTTTTATCAATTTAAATTATTGAAGGGGGAATGGAAAAGTTTGTTTTCGAAGTTGAAATGAAGGGGTAGTGGAGAAACCCGTAGAATATCAACATTGCGTTCTGAATTATTATTTCTAATTGGGATTCAGATTTTGAAAAACTTGCTTGGAAATTTATTCAGACTGAAGCTTCTCATCATTCTCGTTATCTTTTGAAAAGATTACTTCTGCTTCCTAGATAGATATCTAGATTACAAAATGGACTACATAACAGGTCTTCTTGCCATGCTCTGTGATCCTGCTCCAGATAATTATGATGCTTTGGAGTTTTGAAAAGCTTTTTACTAGGTTGACTTTCCAAGTTTGTCATTTTTCGAATTTCATTGTTCAATTTTGTTAACAGCGAACGACGCGAACGTACAAAGTTTGAAGCAGAAATTAGATCGATCATCGGGGGAAGAGCCATTGTTTTAGGAGCTTATGTGATTTATAAGTAGGTTAGGAACTTACTATGTTTGAAAGTTATCTGGAACAATTCAACATTGAACGTTCAGTTCATATGAAAAGGAACGTGTGCGGATTATCTTATAGTATCTGAGAACACTGGAAGAGAGAATAGGAAAGAGGGGAGGGGATGGGTTAGAGAGGGAAGGAAAAGAGAGGGAGAGAGGGATGAGGGGAAGAAAGAGATTAGAGAGGGGGGAAAAGAGAGAGAGAGAGAGAGGAGAGTAAGAGATGAGTTTAGATTATGAGAGAAAGGAGGAGATGGTTTAGAGAGGGAAAGGAAAGAGAGGGATTAGTGAGAGGGAGAGAGAGAGAAATTAGAAAAGGAAGGGAAAGAGATAGAGAGATTAGAGAGGGGAGGGGAAGAGAGAGAGAGGGAGACAAGAGAGGGAGGAGAAGGAGGAAGCTTTTTTCAGGGAAAACTAGACGAGTTTTTTTTTTCAATTTGATGGACAATGTGGGTCAATACACAAGCTTTTTTTTACCTAGATGATCTAGATTACAAAATGGACTACAGGTCTTCTTGCCATGCTCTGTGATCCTGCTCCAGATAATTATGATGCTTTGGAGTTTTGAAAAGCTTTTTACTAGGTTGACTTTCTTTCTCTTGGTTTTTAAATGTCTTGTAAAATTGTGTACGATACCTACAGAATTTTAAACTTTTATTTTTAAAAGATTAGCACTGGCAGAGGCTCCTTATGTATGAATCAACAGATGTTTCTCTTTTTCTTTTTTAAAATAATTCCACAACTTTTCTTTCTTTCCCCGAGTTGAAAGTTTGCTGTTTTGGGTAATTTCAATAAATCTTCCCCGACCCAAGTTTTCCATAGTGGGAAGTACTCCAATGACACAATAGTAACGAACTCTCTACAACTACAACAACAAAATGAACAATAACAATTAGTTGCGACAATTTTGAAACCGTAGACACAACAACGAGTTTTGTTATGTTGTTAAACATGGGTTAACAAAAAAAACCTCTCCATGTTGCAATGGGTATTATTATTTTAAACTGGTTTTTGAAGAGCCTGTGTCCATGATTATTAATACATATTTTAGAAGTACTCACAATAAATATATATACATTCCAATACAATAGGAAATTCATTTTCCGTGAACTTTCTCTTTTCTGCTTGTATTTTCCCTTGTTCCCTTTTGTTGCTCATCTCATTGTTATACGCTCGTGTAGCTTTAGCTTCTTCTATATCTGCTATCCAAGTATTTTATTGTTCCATACCTCGATATCGATATGAGACTTTTTGTAGGGCAGTAGGTACAAGCTCTTATACATATTTTATTATTATTAGCTTCGTTACCAGTAGCGGTCATCTGCCTTGTCGTTATGAATTAAATTGATGTTTAAAATCTCCTTAAGAGTGGCTTGATTAGGAATTTTATCTGGGGGAAAGGATATTTTTGGTGCTAATGTCAAGAAAGGATGTTTTTGTGGTTTCTGTATTCTCGTCCTGCTGATGGTTGTAACATTGTAGACGAGGTATATCAAGATCACAAGACATTTGATTGGGCGAAATGGGATCGATACATCTTGGAATGTGTTAAAAGCTACAGGAGTCGTATTTTCCAAGACTTTTACAAAAACATAGGAGCCTATCGATTAAGTTCGCTTGTGTTGTTGCCATTCCTTGTCCCTTAGCAGGTATTGGTCAATAGTCCCATACTGTTTTCTATGTGTTTTGCTGTCTTCCTGCTGTTTTAACAGGGTTTGTTGCTAACTCAAAATTTCAAAAAAACAAGTTTTGGAATTGAATATTGTTATTTTGCTTCTCACCACAGAGAACTCCAGCTCCTGTATAGGTATTAGATAATCGTTTGACAAAATATTTAGACAACACTGTCAACGTACATTATCGTAAAATACAAAACGGTCTAAATCTACGAGTTGTGATGAATAGCTCCAATTATTTTGCTTATATCGTCCTGAAGGCTGAACGTGCAAGTCCCCTCTATGTCGAATGCACGTTGTGTATCACTCGTTTTCATTTGCTCCTCTGGGACTGAATGGAATTCCCCCTTTTCTCCTCTTCCTTCTCCTCCCTTTTTGCCTTTAATCTATTTTTATTACTCTTCCTGTCCATTTCACAGCGTTTTTTTAAATGAATATCGAATCAGCAGCACGATTACTACATACCAGCATAATGTAGAACGTGATCAATCAAACGTGGGAGATGCTGTCTTGACGCTTACAATACTGTTGGTTGAGTGGAAGATGCTAGGAGAAAGGGAATATAGGGTTTTGAAAACAACAGCGGAGGCGTTAAAGCGAAGGAAAACTCGGCACGTTCACAATGCTGAAAGGATTGGAATTGATATCCTTAGATATTGTTGCCAAGGAAGGCAGAAAGAGGATTGATGTGATCCAGACACATGGAAAGAAGGATTTTATGTCCGAAAAAGAGTAAGAATCCTGAGAAAAGAAAAGAGACTAAATTAAACACCTCAGTAAAATGATCGATCATCGATAATGCTGAAGAGGATCTTGGAGAATTAGGAGAACAAGATAACATTCCTTTAAAATAAAATTGTTTTTTTTTTTTTATTTTTTTTTATTCCATTAAAACCTGGAAATCTCCAAGAAAGAGGAAGTCAGGAAGGGATTTCGTTTTGGACTTTTAGAGTTTAGAGACAATGTTTTTTCTGTCTTTTCATTTTCAGCCTAGAGGCCAATTTGTTTTTCTTCTAAAGAAATATTAATTATTTTTTACCACAGAAAGAGGATTGATGTGATCCAGACACGTGAAAAGAAGGATATTATGTCGGAAAAAGAGTAAGAATCCTGAACTAAATTAAACACCTCAGTAAAATGATCGATCATCGATAATGCTGAAGAGGATCTTGGAGAATCAGGAGAACAAGATAACATTCCTTAAAAATAAAATTGTTTTTTTATTCCTTTAAAACCTGGAAATATCCAAGAAAGAGGAAGTCAGGAAAGGGATTTCGTTTTGGACTTTTAGAGACAATGTTCTTTTTTCTGTCTTTTCATTTTCAGCCTAGAGGCCAATTTGTTTTTCTTCTAAAGAAATATTAATTATTTTTTACCTCAGTGTTGTGTCAAGTTGGCTCTTTTTTCATACTTTCTTCTGTGAAGTGCTTTTTTTTCTTTTCGTTCTTTTGAAGACATTGTTTTAAGATGTTGTTGCTGAATCCTTTGAACTTCTTTGTTTGATGAATGTCTAAATATAAAATGCCCAAGTATGGCTCATTTTTGTGTATTTTTACAACTTAAGAATTCACATTTTTTTACACTTTTAAAATATGCACTTAATATTACAACAATATTACCCATTTGTATTTGTTATTAAATGTAATTACAGATCCCTCACAAAATCCCATGATAGTGATGTGTATAAAAAGCATTACTCATGTCTCCGTCAACTTCATGAAAAGTTTAAACATGCATTAAACAAAATATCAATCAGGAGCACACAAAAATGAAGCAAACTTTGTGTTTTTTCATTAATAAAATCCTTTTCTAAAAACTCCATGCGAAAAAATACGACAACAAAGATGTCAGAAACTTTCACACAACTAAAGTCTCAGGACTTTGTTGTTTTTTTACTCTTTTTGTTATTATTGTTGTCATTATGACGTTTTTGGAAAGCAGGGCACGTGTCGCTTTTGTGTAAAGCCACTGCATCCCATGTTACATTGTATACCTCCTTCCTGTGTTTCATTAAAAATTAGAAACTTTGTTCCTTTGCTGAAAATGAAACATTGAAAATTGAAACAAGTCAAGAAGAAAGAAGATTTTTGGAAGTGAAGATGTGATGAACTGAAATATGAAGGCCTAACAACTAACAAGGATGACAAAATTTAGATCATTTGGTAGTTTAGGATTTAGTTTTGAGCACTTTGTCAATGGTCATTTTGAAAACAATGATCTTTTCACAGTCTGCAATAGCAGAACTTTCAAGTCCATTTTTAGATAGTTTTACAATTTTACAAACTTGGGGACATGAGAGCAATTAGATAGAGCTACCCTTGGAGGAGAACTAAAAATGACAGAGGGGAAACGTCCCCCTAGTGTCATAATGAGCAGCCACTGATGCTTATAATAGAAGAAAAACCAATATTCCTAAGAGCACTAGGTGGTAACCCCGTAGCCCATCATGATGTAACAAAAACCCCAAATATTATAGAAAATATCATAAGGGGCTTTTGAAAAAACCCTTCTCCTGCCCTTTTGTATTACTAAACCCCTCTATTGTGTTCCGTGTCTCTATTGAACCTCTATGGACAGTTTACGCGTCTCTTTTCGTC
>NW_007380607.1:0-21969 GCF_000475195.1 Diaphorina citri
CTTCAATGAATGGCTCCACTCAATTTGAGCTAATTGCTTTTTTTCTACCTAATTACTTAATTGATAAGTGTAATACTTCAGACAAAAAGAGGGAAAGAAAAGACACGTAGGTAATTATTTTGGTCGCAAATCGCAAAATGATTCTACGAGTTATTCGTTATGCGATTTTGGCATCTCCACTAATTTAGAAGAAACGCGATTTTGGCATCTCCACTTATTTAGAAGAAACGTGATTATGGCATAATCCACCAACACTAACATAATGATGGAAGACATTTGTTTTCAGCACCTTCACAATTATGTGGTCTTGACATTGCTAATTATAGGTATCAAACAAGAAGGCATTAAATGTGCCCAGATAAATTTTTGGCATCTGTCTTGAAACACCATTTCCATGTGTCTCTAATACAATGGCTCTTGAATTAAAAAATATCTTTCCGTCTTTTCTCCATTTTTCCATCTTCCCTTTTGGTTGGGTGGAAGAGGTCACTGAGAATTCTGGCTTAAAACCTTTTTTAAAACTCTTTGTTCTGTTGCTGAGCCCCTTGTTTTCCACCTCAGCAGCTGATTGTATAAAGAGGACAATCGGAATCGTGGTTAGCTATCCCTAGGTATAAAACTTTGTAAAATAATAATGGGACTCCCAACTTGGAAAATTACATGGTATTTTCATATCTCTCTCTGCCCCCTCTCTTTCTCTCTCTCTCCTCTCTCCTTCTTACTCTCTCTCTCTCTATTCCTCCCCCTTCCTCTCTCCTTCCCGTCTCTTCTCTCTCACATTATATTTCGCTCGCCATCCTTCCATTCTTTCTCATAATTCTCTCTCTCTCCCCCTCTCTAACCTCTGGCTCTGACTATACATAATAATAAAGTTGAGATTGAGTCCCATTGTTTGGCGTAGTTCATCTGGAAGTGCTAAAAGCTAGTTTGGAATGAAAATTCTGTGGTTCAAACTCCCAACACGGTCCAAAATACGTAGGTACAAATGGTACATACGTTTTGTCGGGTACGGACAGCATTCAATTCCCCCCATCAAACGCCCTCGGGTACCTATTGTTCTAAACACATTGCGGTCACTTATCTACTGAACATTATGAATGAACTTGATTCTCAAAACAATTACCTAAATACCTACCTATAGTCTATAGTCCTATAGACCTATACGTACATGGGAATCAAAATGAATCAGAATGCACTTCAGAAAAACAACAATGGACCTAAAATCTTCATTGATATATTAGTAACCTAATCTTGTAACGACATAGGTATTAGGTAATCATAGGGTGCAGCTGTGAGTACCATAAAGATACAAGAGTACCATTTATAGGTGAGATACCATTTAGGAGATGAAAAGATTTGAGAGAGCGAAGCGACGGATTTCGGCTAGTTTGGAATGAAAATTCTGTGGTTCAAACTCCCAACATGCACGGTCCAAAATACGTACATACATTATGTCGGGTACCTATTGTTCTAAACACATGCAGTCACTTATCTACTGAACATTATGAATGAACTTGATTCTCAAAACAATTACCTAAATACCTACCTATACGTACATGGGAATCAAAATGAATCAGAATGCACTTCAGGAAAAGAACAATGGACCTAAAATCTTCATTGATATATTCGTAACCTAATCTTGTAACGACATAGGTAATTATAGGGTGCAGCTGTGAGTACCATTTATAGGTGAGATACCATTTAGGAGATGGAAAGATTTGAGAGAGAATTTCGGATGTCTTTGAGAAAATGGACCGGTGGTTCTTCACGCCAAGTACCAATTGGTCTGTGAGAGAAATTATTATTTTGATATCAAAGAAACATTCCGAGTGTTCATCACAATCGATTTAAATCGGCTGGGATTGAACCCATGGTCTCTTGGTTATCAAGTGAGAATTTTGGCTTCTACACCACCAAAGCAGGTTGATTAGGTATGAGCAAAGATATGTAGGTAGGTGTATTAGGAGGCAGTTGAATAAAATGGAAATTTCTTTGTCTTATTTAGTCTAATTTTATTGGTTTCGGAATCCTATGAGGTGAAACTCGGTTACATCCACTGAAATTAGTGGATGTCCCTCATGTACATAATTTGTACATACGTATACCTAGGTATATTAAATTTCCACTTTTCCAGCCCGGGGCGGATTTTATCCTGAAGGCATAATGTTCGTTCTCGGAACGGCTGGCTTTTGCACCTTCATAATTATGTGGTCTTGACATTGCTAATAGGTATCAAACAAGAAGGCATTAAATGTGCCCAGATAAATTTTTGGCATCTGTCTTGAAACACCATTTCCATGTGTCCCTAATACAATGGCTCTTGAATTAAAAATATCTTTCCGTCTTTTCTCCATTTTTCCATCTTCCCTTTTGGTTGGGTGGAAGAGGTCACTGAGAATTCTGGCATAAAACCTTTTTTAAAACTCTTTGTTCTGTTGCTGAGCCCCTTGTTTTCCACCTCAGCAGCTGATTGTATAAGAGGACAATCGAAATCGTGGTTAGCTATCCGCTATCCCTAGGTATAAAACTTTGTAAAATAATAATGGAGGACAATCGAAATCGTGGTTAGCTATCCGCTATCCCTAGGTATAAAACTTTGTAAAATAATAATGGGACTCCCAACTTGGAAAATTACATGGTATTTTCATATCTCTCTCCCCTTCATTTTTCATATCTCTTTCTGCCCCCCTCTCTTACTCTCTCTCTCTCTTCCCTCTCTCCTTCTTACTCTCTCTCTCTTTTCCTCCCCCTTCCCCTCTCCTTCCCGTCTCTTCTCTCTCATATTATATTTCGCTCGCCATCCTTCCATTCTTTCTCATAATTCTCTCTCTCTCTCTCTCTCTCTCCCCCCCTCTCTAACCTCTGGCTCTGGCTATACATAATCATAAAGTTGAGATTGAGTCCCATTGTTTGGCGTAGTTCATCTGGAAGTGCTAAAACTTCCCCTACCCCCCCTCTCTCTCTCTCCTCCCACTTTTCTCTGGGCCTTTAGTTCAGTGATGCCCAATCAGAGTTTCCGATAGGTTAAAACTTTATAATCGCGAGAGCTCGGGTTCGATTCCCGGCGGGGCTAAAGTTTCGTCTCTGTGCTTGGATTTTGGGGTGCACTCAGCCTCATGAGTAAGGGTAGCGCGTTTGCCTTGTAAGCGTAAGATATCATAGGATAAACTTCTGCCAGGGGCGAACTTCATCATAAACAGATAAGGTTCGTTCTCGGACCATCTCGCTTTCTCCTATTCTATCCTTCTTCTCTCTTCAATTTCAGCTCTATAAGATCTCTACAGCCAGCCTAGTTAGCTTGGTTGGTAGCACGTCTCCCTTGTTAGCACTAGGCCGCGGGTTCTATTGGATCTATAGGCCAGGGCTTTCTCCTATTCTATCCTTCTTCTTCTCTCTTCGAATTTCGGCTCTATAGAATCTCAGCAGAGACAGATCACCTTTCACCACTTCTCTAATCCAATATCTAGGCTCGAATCTCTCCTCTTCTATTAAAGGATAAAATGTTTGAAATATTGTTTTGGCAAAGTTTTCATGATGGCTCTTTGTTTTGTTTGTCCTCTTGCCAAGTTATCCATTAGACCTGTAGGTATTGTATTAACTCATCCTGATAGCCTATAATAGCGTACCTAATAGGGTATTGTGATAGAGTACAGTGTAATGCAATACCTACTCCTATGACCTATAATAGCGTACCTAATAGGGAAATAGCGTATTGTGATAGAGTACAGTGTAATGCAATACCTACTCCTATGTATCAAGAGAAGATCGAGTAGATATTGTTGAGCATTTGAGCAGTAGGAGTAAAGGTTAAGAGTGGAATTATTTTTAGATGAGTGGGGACAACTGAACATTCTAACGCTAGGCCGCGGGTTCGATTCCCACCCGGGGCGGATATTAGAGATTCGTTCGGGTTCTGAAACATAAGATTAAGATTTTTTTTGCATTTTTCCTACATGCCATCCTGTATTTTTCCTTCCTATAGGACTCTAGGATAAAGAAAGTAAAAAAGAGTTTTACATTTTCCCTGGAGGTGGAAGGTCTAAGAATAGGAACCAAGAGTAAGTAGGTATTACCTCTGATAATGTTCTTTCTCGGAACGGCTGGCTTTCTCCTATCCTGTCTTCCTTCTCTCTTCGATTTCTGAACAATAAGACCTTAGCAGTTACAGTTCTCTCTATCAAACCTCTTAAAAAAGAACATTCTATTTGTGGAGATGTGGAGATAGTCATTTCTTACTTCATATTAGTGGAGATGTCAAAAAACACGTGTTGTTCCTATCCTGGCAGGCCCCTCAGAATATTTCAGTAACTGTGCTGCTCTCTGGCATATTTCTGAAGCACTATAACAAATCATCGCTCTTTACTTCTTTCGTTCTTTATTTCAGATTTTTATCTCTGTTTGAAATATTCGTTTTAACCGCTAGAGAGCTCTGTGTATTATCTCGTTTGATATTTAAGTTGATTTGATGCAGCATTTTTCGAGGGGTTGGAAAAGTTTTTTTTTTTCAAGAGGTTTGATAGAGGGAACTGTAACTGAAAGCAAAGAAGGAAAGAAGACAAGATGGGAGAAAACCAGCCGTTCCGACAACGAACCTTACCTGTTTAGGAGAAATTCCGCGACCTAGAAAGTTACAAGGAAAGAGCACTAGCTATCCTCCAAGGTACCTACCTATAAGTAGGCTTGCCAAACGTCCCGAATTGGCCGGGACAGTCCCGAATTTCAGGGGGTGTCCTGGCGTCCCGTTCAGTTTTTCATTTTGGGGCGTTTTGTCATGAATTTCCGTTTTTGTCCCAGAAAAAATTCGGGACGCGTTAAAATCAGGTACCTCTATAAATCAGAATTTGTTCTTAACTTGTTTTAATTTGTCATGCTTTCATCAGTTTGCTCTTCCACTTTGCTAAACCTTTGGTATCTCAGGGTTCCCAAATATTTCCAACACCCTAATGTGTGAAAGGGGGGCGGACCTCGGCACTTCCCCCCCGAAAAAGGAATTATTGTTCCTCTGCTGAATACATATTATAGGTAGCTGAGTGGTCAATCTATCCGCTCTCTAACTCTAAAGCCTAAATCCAAAGTTTCAGCCATTGGTCCGTGTGTCTGTCCTTCCGTCTGTCTGTCTGTCTGTAAACAAAATATCTCGAGAACGGTAAGAGCTAGAGACTAGAAATTTGACATGCAGCTGTCAAATGTGACAAGGATTCGACACGAAACTTTTGGTTAAGATCGGTGCAACGCTTGGCGGCATTTTGCCGCTTTTTGGTGTAATTTAACAATATCTTGGGAATGGTAATATGAGCTAGAGACTTGAAATTTGGTATGTATTCCACAAACGTGACAAGGATACAACACAAACCGTTTGGTTAAGATAGGTGCTGCGGTTGACGGTATTTTGACCGCTTTTTGGCGGTTTTCAGCCATACTGACTAAAAGGTTAGAGATATTGGTAAAAGTTACAATAGAACAACACCCAAATAAGAATCATTCAACAGGATAAGGAAAGTCGTGTGATGTTCACACCAGATATTTTTTTTTTTTTTTTAGCTTTCGGTAGAGTAAACGAAGAGGTTAGAAGTTAAAAGTTAGTTGGGTTTTTAGTATCTCCACTAATAAATAAATGATGAATGATTAAAATTATTTATAATACTTATTTACCTAGGTATTTAGTAACAATACTCAATTGTTAATAAATACCTACCTATTTGACAGGTCCTTACCTTGCTAACCTACATATATACCAAAATAAGACTGAAATCAGGACTATAGTTTCAAATACAAGATTGATGCATTATCCACTTCCGAATTTCCCATAAAAAAAACTTTTTGTATAGCTTTGAGTTGCAGGGTTCTCTTAGGAAAGAACACCATTTGCGTCAGCGAACCCAAAATCATCCGTCCAAGAATTCAAAATTGAGGAAATAAAGCTTGATCAAGTTCTACCTACAATAATGTATTTTCGAGTAAGTATCGTGCTATACCTACAGATGATTCTGTGATTATGATTATCCTCATGACTTTCAATATGAAGACCTCACAGATGATCAAGTTCTACCTACAAATGTATTTTCGAGTAAGTATCGTGCTATACCTACAGATGATTCTGTGATTATGATTATCCTCATGACTTTCAATATGAAGACCTCACCAGAAGAATTAGGTAGATGCTCCAGGCTGCTGGACTGTAGTGGGGTGTGAAAGGACGCTGAGGGTCTGTCTGTGTGAAATGTTTAGTGGACTTGAAAGGGTGATGTTTGAAATTTGTAATATAGGAGACGAATTAGGTATAGGTAGATAATGGACCTTTTTTGAAGAAATACAATAAATATGATACGAATCGTGCAATACTTTTTCACTGAGACGAATCTTACACCTAAAATTGAGACGAATCGTGTCTTTCCCGATATTAGGTAGATCCCTCCTACCTACAGAGAGAGGTAGGTATTAGATTTAAACAACTTCTCCATTTTCATTAATTAATTTATACTTAATGTAGATTTAACCCTTAACTGTCTAGGTACCTATTTATTTATTTTAAGTCGGTAAGAACTCTAATTGCTAGATAAGTTAATAAATAATCCCTAGTCTAATATTCTATATTTTAATTACGAATATTATTGCATCTACCCACCGAACTGACCAATCTAAATACTTCATATTTTAATTAAGGAGTACCTAGATTTTTTTTTTTTTTTTTTTAACACTCGTGTTTTTCCCGATATGTATATTAGGTAGATCCCTCCTACCTACAGAGAGAGGTAGGTATTAGATTTAAACAACTTCTCCATTTTCATTAATTATTTTATACTTAAAGTAGATTTACCTAACCCTTAACTGTCTAGGTAGGTACCTATTTATTTATTTTAAGTCGGTAAGAACTCTAATTGGTAGATAAAGTTAATAAATAATAGGTACCTAGTCTAATATTCTATATTTTAATTACGAATATTATTGCATCTACCTTACCTACCGAACTGACCAATTAATCTAAATACTTCATATTTTAATTAAGGAGTACCTAGATTTTTTTTTTTTTTTTTTTAACACTCTAAGGATCAAGGCAATATTAATATTAATAATAATGATGGAACTACCTCCCTGTCTACCAAGATTTTTTCCCTATTAAAATAAATAATATAAGAATTACCTACCTATTAAAAAAAAAAAAAAAAGACTTGCCTAATAAATAATATAATATAAGAATTACCTACCTATTTTAAAAAAAAAAAAAGACTTGCCTACCCTATTAGGTCGAATTAGCAAAGTTTAACGTAGGTACAGTAATCAGTAATCTCATTGCATTACATTAAGTACAGGAACCAAAGTACAGTAGAACCTCGATTATTTCAACCAATTGGGACCGAGGGTAGTTGAAATATTATCGAGGTTCTGTATAAAAGTTGAAATAATCGAAACATGTCTTCGACATGATTTTGAACACTTTCAGTGATTTCTTCCTTGGATTAGATAGGAAACCCTTTGAAAGCTAGAAAAAAAAACCAATTTTGGAGTTGAAATAATCGACGTTCTACTGTACCCATCTAATCTAAGTATACATAGTACAAATAGACTTGCACTGCAACACTGCACGATGCAGCTATAAGTTGTAAGGCGGAGTCTATTAGTAGGTATTCTAAGTGGAGATGCAGCAATACTTGAATGTCAGTATGCACTTGGGTTTAATGCTTGCTAGGGGGGCGTGACTTAAAAAGCTTCATCTGGAAGTTATGACTATAGGGTATACAGTATACAGGGTGTAGATAAAATATTTTAAAAGATAATAAATAAATAATACTTTTTTTTACCTCTCTAGATATGTATTACCTATTTTGTTTAATCAACAAAGCTTTCACAAATGTAAACCTCAAAATGATGCTACGTACATACCTAATTACCTACCTAAATACTTTTAACTTCTTTTAAATGTGGTTTGATAGAGGGAACTGTAACTGCCAAGGTATTAGATAAGTATCGTAACGAAAGCGAAAAGAGAAGGAAGACAGGATAGGATAAAGACCGACTCAGGCGGGAATCGAACCAGCAACCTTGCGCTTACGCTCCAAGCTAGGCTGGCAACTACTTAACTTTTATGTCTGTACTGGGGTTCGAACCCTAGCATCGGATTACGAGTTACAAGTCCAACATTAAATGTTTGATATTTTGTTCTAATGGTAGTTCCAGACATTCTGAACATCTGAACATATAACATGGGTAGGTACTCTTTTTTTTTTCAGGGTGTCTCGGTAACTTTCTTTTCAGCCACCCTGTACATATATCCATGTACCTAGCAGGTACCTACATTATATCGTATATGTATACATAATACTCACCAGCAAAATCTTCACAGTACATAGGGTTCCCTACATTAGAGTCGCGTATGTATTTTATGTACATAATATGAAGTTAAGCTGAGTGTAGTGCATTTTATATACCTATCTAATGTATTTTATGTACTTATGTATGTATGGAGCTTAAGCGCCTTAACTATGTGTGATAACCCATTTGCAGTTGTTTCTAAAGCGACTGGAAAGTTACCGAACGAGGCTCAGCATTAGTCGAGAAGTGTGAATCACTGCATGATGGTCAAAGCGTGCTGGTTGTGATTGTGAGATTACGTGAAATCCATCGCGTAAATCCACGGAATGGACTTGGACGTTTATAGCAAATCCTCAGCCCCAGTCCAAAAACAGCGATGATTGTAATATCGTAAAGAACGTAGGTACCTATGTGAAATTAAGTAGCAAAGTATTTGTGACGTTTGCGAAGATAGCAAACCCAAAAGAAAATTGGTATGTAAAGTTAACTGTAATGAAAATCACACCATGTCAGTTTGGTTATGATTCACTAAAAAAAAAATTCAAAATCCATCGCGTAAATCCACGGAATGGACTTGGACGTTTATAGCAAATCCTCAGCCTCAGTCCAAAAACAGCGATGATTGTATGTTACCTAGGTATGTGAAATTAAGTAGCAAAGTATTTGTGACGTTTGCGAAGATAGCAAACCCAAAAGAAAATTGGTATACGTAAAGTTAACTGTAATGAAAATCACACCATGTCAGTTTGGTTATGATTCACCCGATACATCTAATGATCATCAGGTCTCATTGTTCCATAATACCACACAAGGCGGTCAATGATGAAAGGGAACTCTGGACAGGTTAAATATACAGGGTATCTCACACACAAGTCCAGTCCCCTTACATCAGCTATAATAGGTTGCCCCTCAATGCCTGATGTCTTCAGTTATTATTATAATAGGGTCCGGCCCAGGAAATTTATGAAATTACTGCGACAAAATCTGTGTAGTATAAAAGTAGCTACACTTGTAAACTAAACTGATGGAACTCACTTGGAAATAAAAGCCATTTTTGCGAAATTTCATTTAAATCGGAGTAGGTAACTGTTTCAGAGTTATTGCGCGAAGCAATCAGACAAATGAAAGGACATGTAAATAAGTTAAATGGGTGAACTCATCAGATTCAAACTTGTGGAAGTTAACGGTCTCTTGGTTGTCAGGTGAGAATTTTGGCTTCTACACCACCAAAGCAGATTGATTAGGTATGAGATAGGTAGGTATAGGAGGCAGTTGAATAAAATGGAAATTTCTTTGTCTTATTTAGTCTGATTTTATTGGTTTCGGAATCCTATGAGGTGAAATCCTACCTATGAGGTGAAACTCGGTTACATCCACTGAAATTAGTGGATGTCCCTCATGTACATAATTTGTACATACGTACCCAGGTATATTAAATTTCCACTTTTCCAGCCCGGGGCGGATTTTATCCTGAAGGCATAATGTTCGTTCTCGGAACGGCTGGCTTTCTCCTGTTTTCTTTAGGTTTTGTGTCAGGTTCTTCAGGTTCTTCTATAGGTTTCGGAATCCTATAAGGTGAAATCCTACCTATGAGGTGAAACTCGGTTACATCCACTGAAATTAGTGGATGTCCCTCATGTACATATTTTGTACATACGTACCTAGGTATATTAAATTTCCACTTTTCCAGCCCGGGGCGGATTTTATCCTGAAGGCATAATGTTCGTTCTCGGAACGGCTGGCTTTCTCCTATCCTGTCTTCCTTTCCTCTTCGATTTCAGGTCGATAAGACCTTAGCAGTTGCAGTTCCCTTTAACAAACCTCTAAAAAAAAAAACAACTTCCACTTTGAACTTTTGTTTTTCGTTTTTCCTGGCAAAAGTTTTACATTTTTGTTTGTATTCTGACTACAATTGTTTAAGGACCTGATGAGAAATGATTTCCTGCCCAAAATACCAACTTTCGAACATTATTAGGATATTAAGTGTATAGGACTAGTGAGATAAATCGGTAGGTAGGTAGGTAGGTATAATTAGTATGTGTATAAGAATGACTAGATGAATCGGTAAGGATCAAGCGGGTATGCCTGATGAGAAATGATTTCCTACCCAAAATATCTACTTGGAACACTATTAGGATATTAGGTGCTGGACCAGTGAGATAAATCGGTAGGTAGGTAGGTAGGTATAATTAGTATGTGTATAAGAATGACTAGATGAATCGGTAAGGATCAAGCGGGTATCTCAGGGTTCCTAAATATTTCCAACACCCTAACGTGTGAAAGGGGGCGGGCCTCGGCACTTCCCCCCGAAAAAGGAATTGTTCCTCTGCTGAATACATATTATAGGTAGCTGAGTGGTCAATCTATCCGCTTGGTATACTGGAGGATACGAGTTCGAATCCACTGGAAGTAGGGACCTCCTAGGAAAGACGTACCGTACCTATAACTTATCTGTGAACTGTTTTACTTTTCCATCAGAGGTAAAATATTGTTTTCTGCTTACTTTCCTTATCCTATAGCAGTGGCGTAGCGTGTATGTATGGCGTGTATGGCGGCCATACAACTCAAAAGTTCACTCTAATGCTCATAAATATTGATGGCATGCACTCAGCCTCATGAGTACAATTCAATTGGATAGCTTCTGGAGTAGTGATCAGTGGCGGCATTACAACAGTAAATTTTTTTGAGAACCCCTACTCTTGGCTATAAAGTTTCTCTATGGATAGTTGATGAGTGGGGGTGGATTAGGGTTGGGGTTATGTCCCATCCACAGTATTGCCTATTATACAGGGTGACCCAGAGTTACCTGACGGTTTTGATTTGCCCATATCTTTCTTGTAACTTGTCGTAGCTTGTTGAAATGAACGTCACTGAGTTCAGAACAAAATAAGGTTTTGTTACAATGTAGTCGTGGACCCCGCAACTTCGAGCTTTCGCTGTGGATGCATTTCTTAACTATAGGAAGGAAAGTAATGCAATCGGGTCAAATTTTCGATAATCAGTTTTTAGTGCCAAAACACGTTTTGAGGTCCCTAGAGCCTAAATCCCAAGTTTCAGCCATTGGTCCGTGTGTCTGTCCTTGCGTCTGTCTGTCTGTCTGTCTGTAAACAAAATATCTCGAGAACGGTAAGAGCCGGAGACTTGAAATTTGGCATGCAGCTGTCAAATGTGACAAAGATGCGACACGAAACTTTTGGTTAAGATCGGTGCAACGCTTGGCGGCATTTTGCCGCTTTTTGGCGGTTTTTGGTGTAATTTAACAATATGTTGGGAATGGTAATATGAGCTCGAGACTTGAAATTTGGTATGTAGTACACAAACGTGACAAGGATACAACACAAACCGTTTGGTTAAGATAGGTGCTGCGGTTGGTGGTATTTTGACCGCTTTTTGGCGGTTTTTGACCGTTTTTTGGCGGTTTTCAGCCATACATTTTGTTGAATCTATGACCTTTTTCACTGATTTCCTCATGAAGGTAATGTTTTGACATCTCCACTCAATACGAGTATGAGTGGATGAAAAAGAAGTAATGTGCTTTTGACATCTCCACCAATAGAAATTATTTAGAACTTTTTTTTATATGTAAGCATACCTACCATTTGAATGCAAGTGCCTAAGTGCCTACTTTTGTAATTATCTGTAAAATACCTACAGAAACTGTGTTTTTGTCATCTCCACTAACAATGGAGAAGTTCGTTCATTTGTTTGTTTGATGGATGGATTACATATTTTGTTACACTACCTATATCTACTAATATAAGTTTGTGATTTCCACTATGTATTGATAATACATTGTATTATGAGTATTATGTAAAAAAAAAGATACCTAATTATGAAAAAAAGAAAAGTGTGTCAGACCACCGCGTTGGCGGCACGTTCTATTATAGGTAATAATTTATTAGGTAATGTCGTAATGTCCCAAGCTCCCAAGTCCTAACTTTCATTCATTTTATACAAGGTCTTAAATAATGTAACATTGTTAGGTATTAACCAAAATAATGTAACATGGTTTCAATAATAATTAACCTTTATTCAATTTATCCGAGATGAATAATTAAAAATGGACCAACAAAAAGTGCATGTAAACTAAGATTTTGGTCCCTAGTTATATTAAGCCTTCCAATTACAAGAAAGATAGAGAGAGGGAGGAGGGAGAGAGAAAGAGATACAGAGAGCCAGAGAATATCAACAAAATTTATTTGTTTCTAAAATTTGATTTGTGACAAAGCCCAAAATTTGTGACATTCTCGATCCGAGATGATCTGGGCCTAAAGATTAAGAAGGTCTCGGGATCCATTGATTCAAAGACATTGAGATCCCAAATGAAAATCTCGGGCTTGGGGTGATTCCAAAGTGATATCCCAGTTGGTGGTTTTAGTGATCGTGTGAAGTGCGGCCCAAGTTTTGATTGTTAACCAACCTCTAGGTTGGTAAACACCAACTTCTAGGTTTAACAACTTTTTTTTTGTGGCTTTCTATTAAGTGGCAGGGTTCTCCTGGAGGAGCTCTTCAACCCAACCAACTTCAACTTAAAGACCAAGGACCAACCTTGGTTGGTATGGTTATTAGTGCGGTGGACTTCTAATCTGGATGTTGGTAGTTCGAGTCCTAGTCAGGTCAAAAATGTATCCAGGAAAAGACATTTTTGATTGAAATTCCTTTTTTTCTGAGAGAATGAGAGTTAGATTTGGTCCAATATTAGAATTGTTTATAAATACCTACCTATTTGACAGGTCCTTACATTGCTAACCTACATACCAAAATAAGACTGAAATCAGGACTAGGTAGTTTCAAATACAAGATTGATGCATTATCCACTTAAAATTCCGAATTTCCCATAAAAAACTTTTTGTATAGCTTTGAGTGGCAGGGTTCTCTTAGGAAAGGTAGGAAAGAACACCATTTGCGTCAGCGAACCCAAAATCATCCGTCCTAGAATCCAAAATTGAGGAAATAAAGCTTGATCAAGTTCTACCTACAAATGTGTATTTTCGAGTAAGTATCGTGCTATACCTACAGATGATTCTGTGATTATGATTATCCTCATGACTTTCAATATGAAGACCTCACCATATTAGAATTAGCTAGATAGGTAGGTAGGTAGGAAGGTACACACCCAAAAATAGGAAGTAGGGCTAGCACCTAATGTTATCTGGGAAGTGATGAGGTGAGATTAGATGATGTGTTATGGTTATTAGTGCGGTGGACTTCTAATCTGGATGTTGGTAGTTCGAGTCCTAGTCAGGCCAAAAATGTATCCAGGAAAAGACATTTTTGATTGAAATTCCTTTTTTTTCTGAGAGAATGAGAGATAGATTTGGTCCAATATTAGAATTGGCTAATAGATAGGTAGGTATAGGTAGGAAGGTACACACCCAAAAATAGGAAGTAGGGCTAGCACCTAATGTTATCTGGGAAGTGATGAGGTGAGATTAGATGATGTCAATGTCACACATTAGATACGTGATGGAATGACATCCCCAGTCCTGATTCTTGATCTTGAGATAACACACCAGGCATGGATCTGGAATTTGGAAAACAGACAAAACAGTAAATAGGGTAAGTGTACCATTTATTCGCCCACCTAAAAAACGTACCATTTATTGGCCCACCTGCCCACATTTATTTTTCCTTTTTTTTCTGAGAGAATGAGAGATAGATTTGGTCCAATATTAGAATTGGCTAATAGATAGGTAGGTATAGGTAGGAAGGTACACACCCAAAAATAGGAAGTAGGGCTAGCACCTAATGTTATCTGGGAAGTGATGAGGTGAGATTAGATGATGTGACGTCACACATTAGATACGTGATGGAATGACATCTCCAGTCCTGATTCTTGATCTTGAGATAACACACGTACCAGGCATGGATCTGGAATTTGGAAAACAGACAAAACAGTAAATACATAAAATTATACAGGAAGAAGGATGGTCTCAAGTTCGAATGAGGTTCAAACTCCCAACACAGTCCAAAATACGTACATACGTTATGTCGGGTACCTATTGTTCTAAACACATGCGGTCACTTATCTACTGAACATTATGAATGAACTTGATTCTCAAAACAATTACCTAAATACCTACCTATATGTACATGGGAATCAAAATGAATCAGAATGCACTTCAGGAAAAGAACAATGGACCTAAAATCTTCATTGATATATTAGTAACCTAATCTTGTAACGACATAGGTAATCATAGGGTGCAGCTGTGAGTAGGTACCATAAAGATACAAGAGTACCATTTATAGGTGAGATACCATTTAGGAGATGAAAAGATTTGAGAGAGAATTTCGGATGTCTTTGAACAAAGCTTTCACAAATGTAAACCTCGAAATGATGCTACGTATATACCTACCTAAATGCTTTTTACTTCTTTTAAAGGTGGTTTGATAGAGGGAACTGTAACTGCCAAGGTATTAAGTATATCGTAACAAAAGCGAAGAGAGAAGGAAGACAGGATAGGAGAAAGCCCACTCAGGCGGGAATCGAACCAGCGATCTTGAGCTTACGCTCCAAGCTAGGCTGGCAACCACTTAACTTTTATGTCTTTACTGGGGTTCGAACCCTAGCATCGGATTACGAGTTACAAGTCCAACATTAAATGTTTGATATTTTGTTCTAATGGGTATATAGTTCCAGACATTCTGAACATACATGGGTAGGTAGGTACTTTTTTTTTTTCAGGGTGTCTCGGTAACTTTCAGCCACCTTGTACATACCCATGTACCCAGTAGGTACCTACATTAGATCGTATATGTATACATACATATACTCACCAGCAAAATCTTCACAGTACATAGGGTTCCCTACATTAGAGTCGCGTATGTATTTTATGTACATCATATATGAAGTTAAGCTGAGTGTAGTGCATTTTATATACCTATCTATGTATTTTATGTACTTATGTATGTATGTATGTATGTATGTATGTATGTATGTATGTATGTATGGAGCTTAAGCGCCTTAACTATGTGTGATAACCCATTTGCAGTTGTTTCTAAAGCGACTGGAAAGTTACCGAACGAGGCTCAGCATTAGTCGAGAAGTGTGAATCACTGCATGATGGTCAAAGCGTTCTGGTTGTGATTGTGAGATTACGTGAAATCATTAATGGATATCTTGGCTTAAGTGAACACGTATCCAAAAGAGTCCAAATTCATTGAAGAAATCCTCAGTGAACTCAGATTATTCTGTGGCTCTGTTGAATTACAACCCGACACCACAGCAATGTGCTGAATGGGTTGTAAAAACTTTTCACATTTTTTTTTATGACAATGACAGACCTAATAACAATGAACCTGTCACCAGAAGCTTGTTATAAACTAGGGGGTGCTAGGAATGTAATAGAATTATGACAATGATAGACCTAATAACAATGAACCTGTCACCAGAAGCTTGTTATAAACCAGGGGGTGCTAGGAATGTAATAGAATTAATGTTAGGTGATATTAGTACCCTAAGATATCTCGTTAGGACCAGTTGACCACTATGAGGGTGGTATGCAGTGGTGTAGTTGGGGGGAATTTAAATAGCGGACATTAAGTAGAAGACCATTCAGCTTTAAAGAGGGTGGAACACACAACACCACCGAGCCACCACCGACCACCGCCCGGGGCGGATTTCATCCTAAACAGATAAGATTCGTTTTCGGAACGACTGGCTTTCTCCTATCCTGACTTCCTAATACTCTTCGCTTTCTTAATGATAAGATCTTAGCAGTTACAGTTCCCTCTATCAAACTCTTAAAAAGGAGGAGGAGTACACAGAAAACTAAATTCGTTCAATACTCAATCGTCAATGTATTTCGGGAAAATAGCTTTCAACTTAAGTAAATACGATTTCCTCATTTATGGGTTGCGGGCCTAGGACGACAGACGAGAAAACATTATTATGTATCACTGTATCAGATTAAATCCCGAGATAATCCTCTAATATCCTCTATGTTAAGCTCCCGTCTTAGATCTCCACTGAATCTGAGCTAATTTTGATATTATCACTATCTGAATTTCACTGTTGATGTTGATGATCTTGTATTAAATTTAAATTTAACTAAGATCCAATGTCTCACCATCAGAAGTCTAGAGCCTAGTAGAGATGTGCTATCAATCACTCTAACCTGATTAGAACTATCCTCAGTGATCTTTATACAGGATCTAACTTCAGTCTTAACTATAATAACTATTATTGTCAAAACTCTGATTAGTATTGGTATTAACAGTGCTTTATTTATTATTCAGGTACAATAGCCCTTTCAGGAGCAAAATTATTATTCAGCCGATACCCAATAAACGTTACTTTGTTGAACCTGCTGACTTTTCAATCCTATTACGCTGACAGTCAAAATATGTAGGGTCAAATTATTTGAGGTGTGGGCCTTTCCTGAGCTCTTTCTAGGCTTAGGAGAAGACAGAGAACACCGAGTGTTAAGCAACGTACTGCATGGTGTCTATTCTGGACGGATGGTTATTTTACCTAATGTGTTTTTGCCAGGAATCCAGGAAATATACCTACTTTTTGCTTACTGTGAGTGAAAATAATTCGCAACAGGCAATTTTTCAAAGTAATTAGAAAAAAAACTTCAACATTCTTTTTCAAGACCTCTTTTCTTTTCAGCTCACCCTGTTCTGGTTGTCTGACGTTACCTATATTTCTGGTACATCTTGTATCTTGTTCGGGGTACCTCCCGCGTTACCTGATGCCTTCCTCACAACATAACACAATCATGTCTCTTTTTGATCTTCACTCTGGGAACCCGCCAGCCCGACAAAGGAAAACCTAATCATCTCTCTCTATCTCTTACCTGTCTAATTAAGCGATCGATTTATCATTTCTAGAGGAGATCACCACCTTATTCCTTGCCTCTTTTTGACGGGTCTCCCTGATTATCCTGTAATGTTATTAGGGTCCTAGCCAGCTCCTAGGTACGAGTAACTTCAGATCAGGGTCGAAATTTTGATCTTATGGTATTTAAACCACAACGAGATAGTTATACTGCTACAAGTACCAACCTACTTACGAGTATACAAACATAATACAATGAATACATACATAGGGGTTGTAATAGTGAGTTGTATGTACTTACCTATAGGTAAGTTCTTGAAGATATCAAGGAATGTGAAAGACACTATTGTGACTTTCTCATGTTCCGCATTGTGACATTGTGACTTTCTCATGTTCCGCATTGTGACATTGTGACTTTCTCATGTTCCGCATTGTGACATTGTGACTTTCTCATGTTCCGCATTGTGACATTGTGACTTTCTCATGTTCCGCATTGTGACATTGTGACTTTCTCATGTTCCGCATTGTGACATTGTGACTTTCTCATGTTCCGCATTGTGACATTGTGACTTTCTCATGTTCCGCATTGTGACATTGTGACTTTCTCATGTTCCGCATTGTGACATTGTGACTTTCTCATGTTCCGCATTGTGACATTGTGACTTTCTCATGTTCCGCATTGTGACATTGTGACTTTCTCATGTTCCGCAGTCCTGGTTATCCCACGGGCACGAAGAGCTTCAGCTTACCAACGAATTTTGACTTCAGCGATTTCTTGTTCACCGGTTCAATATAGGTAGTTTGTACAAGCACCTTCTTTTTAAGAAATTTTGCCATAGACTCCATAGAGTGTATTTTTTGCAAGCAAGTTATGTGAAATGCACATTGCCAGAAGAGGGTGGGTACATTATTTATTGGCCATGTTATTACATGTATCAAAGTGTTGTTTTAATCATCAGGAATGTGGTCTGACTCAGTTCTGTGGAATGTCGAAATGATTTCTTGATGATGATCCAGTGTTTGATCGATTCGATCTAAATTAGAAATCAAGCTAGCAGGAATGTCAAACTTGATAGAGATGACACAAATAATAATGAGATCATACATACCAATGTAATTATGCTTATACGACAGTTCCTGAATTCATAATTCAGTGTTGTATGAGCTAGAATTCAGACATAGGGACCTAGGATCGGTCCTACCTTCGTTTTTCATAGTCGTTGGCTGCTAGATTGTTTTGAATACCAACCAGAATTAGGAGAGGAACGAGAGTACTCAATTACTATCCGATCTAATTTCATCACTAGAAAAAATATTCGTGTCTACTTATAAGGCCAGTAATATTTTTATGCATTCTAAAAATTAAACTTGTACATTGTTACAATTCCAGTTCCTAATAAAATTATTCTAGTAGTCTAAATGAGAAACAAAGACAGATACGACCTTCTCTAGCAGATACCTACTACAAGGAAAAATAAACAGCACAAGAGGTCCTACCTAGCAGGAGAAGAATATCATGGCTTGCGATCGACAAGTCATCGACAGAATTGTTCCGGATCAGCACCAACAAAATAAGGAATGTCATGCTGATCGCCAACATTCGAAACGGATACGCACTAAATTACTAAAAGAAGAAGTCCAAAATAGGAATTAAGTGTTCAAAATTTTCCAAATTCTACTAACAAGTCGGATTAAGTGTTCAAAATTTTCCAAATTCTACTAACCTAGTAACTTCTTTCTTAGTTAGATTGGGAGGGCATTAAATTTGATATTGATGAGTTTTGGAGAGATAGCACCTTTGACCAGGCTTGATTTGGCTCTAGTTCTCACAAAACCCAGGGTTAGATGACATGCATGGCCTCTCTCTAACCAAGACCGTCACCATATGACTGCTATGGACGGATCTAGACTGAGAAGTCGATAAGGGATAAGGGAGGGAAAATATTGACAGGGAAGGAATGGGAAAGGGAAGGGGGAGTGCATATACAATTTCCTCATTTATGGGTTGCGGGCCTAGGACGACAGAAAACATTATTATGTATCACTGTATCAGATTAAATCCCGAGATAATCCTCTAATATCCTCTATGTTTTTTTTCTTTTTTCTATAGTTAAGCAAGGTCTTCCTAGTTAAATTGTTAGTTGTATGTATTATTCTTTAACCCATCAAATATACGAGACCTTGTTTAGACTACTGGGGTAAATGGACTTTTCAGTCCTATTCGGGCAGGATAAACAAGGTATTCTATTCTATTCTATGTTGAGCTCCCGTCTTAGATCTCGACTGAATCTGAGCTAATTTTGATATCACCATCTGAATTTCACTGTTGATGTTGATGATCTTGTATTAAATTTAACTAAGATCCAATCTCTCACCATCAGAAGTCTAGAGCCTAGTAGAGATGTGCTATCAATCACTCTAACCTGATTAGAACTATCCTCAGTGATCTTTATACAGGATTTTCAGTGAGGACTTGGGGGAAATTGATTCTGTAAAAGAGTAAAGTTAGTTTTAGATACCGTAACTCAGAGTGCACTCAGCATCGTGTGAAGACAACTGATGATGATTTCCATTTTATTTGTACTTAATTTTATCTAGGTACGGTATTTTAAAGATTTAAAAAAAAAAAATCTTTGATTTCGCCCAAAACGAAATTGCAGCTGCCACAGAGAAGACCTTCTTCCCCCCCATATTAATGTCTGCCCTAGTATTGTATAGTCAACCTGTGCTATGATATACAGGTGTGTGTTGATATAGAGATGTGGTCCAAGCTTAGAACCTCACTGGATATTACTTAGGACAGACTGGACAGATGTTTTAGATGAAACTAAGTCAAATAAATAATAACCTCTGAATTTTTGGCCACGCGATTAAATTATACCTATATTTTATAGGTCATGCTAACATTGTAGGTAGGTACCTACATATGTCCCAGCCCCAACAAAGTAATAAATATGTAATGAAATATTAATAAACAAAAATATAAAATAATAATAAACAAAATATTAAATATTGAAAAACGGAGCAGTTGCTAGAATTATTCGATTTAGGTTAGGTGGAAGGAATGATCTAAAATCTGATCTAAAATAGGCTTTTCTACCAGAGTAGAAATCCCTGATGATCTAAAAATTATCTAGGATGAAATGTTCGTAGTTTTAGCTGATCTCTTAAATTTGAGGTCCTCTTTGAGACTAAAAGCAACGCTGGAAGAAAAATAATAGAAAGTAAAAAAAACATTGAATCTGGTAAATATCGGAGTAAAAAAAAATCAAAATAAATAAAATCAATAAAAAAATAAATAAACAAACTCAAAACCAGTTGCCTCCCAAGTTCCGAGCACATGATATTTACCGTGCATGCGCAGTGGTAGCAATATATCCAGCTATGTAATTGGTTTGTTTACACAGGAAACTAGTTTCTTGTTGATTTTTATAAACAAACAATCAATATGGCCATCTTCTGCTCTCTTGCTGTGCTTGGTATACCTGTGTGTTTGTTTACCTATGTTTTTTTATTTTGGAGGTAGGTACATGCTCAAAAATCTCAAAATTAGACTCATTTGACCCTCATGAAGCCAGTTGGAGGACCCAAATTATAGCCAGATATTTTTAGTTCCTTACAACATTTAGGGGGGGCCTGACTGTCTCAGCGAGGCCCCTAAATACCCGGAGCTGCGGGGGTGGGATATTCGCCTAGCCATAGTTTTTAATGTATTTACGTATGCATATATTTTTAAATCCCTCCTTTCTAATAGAGTTAGTTGCGCTCTAAATAATTGAATGGGGCACAACCAAATGACAATTTTTTTCGAGGTAGAGTCCTATTCCGATGTAAAAGTACCCAAAAAGTGCATTGGCGCACCCAAAACATCCAAAACGGTCCCTAAATCCCCTAAAATGTCGCTGAAAGGTCGCAAAAAAATAACGTTGAAGCAGCCATGGTTTACGTCAGTTCATGCGAGGTCGCATGAACTGACGTCATCACGAAAAAATGGCTGCCCGCGAAAATTATAGGGGCTCAACCAAATAGCAATTTTTTTCGAGATATAGTCCTATTCCGATGTAAAAGTACCCAAAAAGTGCATTGGCGCACCCAAAACATCCAAAACGGTCCCTAAATCCCCTAAAATGTCGCTGAAAGGTCGCAAAAAAATAACGTTGAAGCAGCCATGGTTTACGACCTGGCATGAACTGACGTCATCACGAAAAAATGGCTGCCCGCGAAAATTATAGGGGCTCAACCAAATAGCAATTTTTTTCGAGATATAGTCCTATTCCGATGTAAAAGTACCCAAAAAGTGCATTGGCGCACTCAAAAACGTCCAAAACGGTCCCTAAATCTCCTAAAATGTCGCTCAAAGGTCGCAAAAAAAATAACGTTGAAGCAGCCATGGTTTACGACCTGGCATGAACTGACGTCATCACGAAAAAATGGCTGTCCGCGAAAATTATAGGGGCTCAACCAAATGACATTTTTTTTCGAGATAGAGTCCTATTCCGATGTAAAAGTACCCAAAAAGTGCATTGGCGCACTCAAAAACATCCAAAACGGTCCCTAAATCCCCTAAAATGTCGCTAAAAGGTCGCAAAAAAAATAACGTTGAAACAGCCATGGTTTACGCATGAACTGACGTCATCACGAACTGACACATGAACTGACGTCATCACGAAAAAATGGCTGCCCGCGAAAATTATAGGGGCTCAACCAAATGACAATTTTTTTCGAGATAGAGTCCTATTCCGATGTAAAAGTACCCAAAAAGTGCATTGGCGCACTCAAAAACATGCAAAATGGTCCCCAAATCCCCTAAAATGTCGCTCAAAGGTCGCAAAAAAATAACGTTGAAGCAGCCATGGTTTACGACCTCGCATGAACTG
>NW_007380608.1:0-2901 GCF_000475195.1 Diaphorina citri
CGTACGGAGATAGGGACTCGCGGAGGCCCACCAGTTTGGTGTTCTTGAATAGCCATTCTCTCATGGTGAAGTACTGCAGGACTTCCAGACCTTGCGAGATTTTGGCCTGCACTCGCAGCATGCTGGGGGATAAAGACAGAGGAATTATTCAAGTTGGGTTTGAGTATTCCCTATGTCATTCTTTTTCTTCTACGACTTCTAGATCCCGAGAAAAAACGATTTAAAAAATACCGGTACATCTTATTTACTGAAGTGACGGCATAAGGCATACCCTCCCGGACCTACGCACTGACGTCACAATAACTGTCCCGAGCAAAGCTTCCTTGCAGGCCACACTACTGTAATGTGTTCCTGCGTACTTCTTAGAATCTGACGTCACACCTCTTTGAACTTTTTCACCAGGATGGCAAATAAAAATTCAATTTTCCACCCATCTTTTAAAGTTACTTTTTTCATTTTGAGTTAAGATTTGGATTTTTCAAATCTATTATAGCGTAGGAATTTTAACGTAAATTTGTACCCAAATGTATATCCTCTTTTTACTTACAATCTCTTCTGGCCGAAGATCAACAAAAGTCCATCGATGAGATAGGCGGGGAGCCAATGCGTGAATATGATGCACAGCTGATGCGTAAACTTATTGGTCCGAATAGTACCATCCGGATACCAGAGCATCAGAGAGAATGGGTTCTCGTAGCCCAACTTCTTGCCCTTGTCTAGAACTTCACGCCAGGTGATGGGTTTCATGCCACACTGGGTGAGATTGAACACGGGAATGGCGGTGGATGGGTCTGAGCTGCAAGGAAATGGATGATTAGGTCCCAAAAATAAATAAATAGGTAATAACAACCTGTAGGTACTAGGTACTCGAGTGTAAAAAAAAAGTACAGTTTGTACAGGAAGCACATTTTTTTACGGGAAAGACCCAATTCGTCTCAATTTTAGGTGGAAGATTCATCTCAGAGATCAGTGAAAAGGTATTGCACTATTCGTATTAGATTCGAAGAAATTTGTATAGCCGCCTGCAAATATTCCGCGTATGCAATAGGCTATGCATACAGATCAAGAGAATAAATTATTAAAGTTTACTGTTGACTAATTTGAAATCTCACTATTCTTAATTTCTCAACTCTCTTTTATACCTATCCCTCTAAGTAGGTAGGGTAAGTGTACCATTTATTCGCCCTCCTAAAAAACGTAGGTACCATTTATTGGCCTACATGTACCATACGCCACATAAGTCTGAACTGGACGAACTTTTTCAAGATCCAATTTCATCAAAAGAAAGGGCTCAAAGACTGCTATCGAACCAGTGCTATTCAAAAATTGTAGTCATAAAAACAAAAATTAGAAAAATAAATGTGGGCAGGTGGGCCAATTAATGGTACGTTTTTTAGGTGGGCGAATAAATGGTACACTTACCCTACTTGAGTACTTTTAGGGACGAACTTTTCTTTTGAGAAAAAAAAAAAAAAAAAATCCGCATGGTTATTTACCTCTCCCTCTGACAATCTCGATTTTCTTACATAAAACCATCCAATGGGATGAACAAAACGTTCCTTCAGTGCAGTTACTTTGTTAACGATGTTTTTTCTTTGACAAACGCCGTTTATTTCGTATATAAGCAATAATAACTCCTGAATGCCCAAATGTGCAGTATTTTTGCCTCCGAGATTAAAGCGGATAAAGTAGCCCCCTTCTCGAGCCAGTCGACAGGGACCCTTTTGCGGGAGATTGAAACCAAGAAGTTTGATACCTTCTTTCAAAAAAACGGAATTTCACTAATTATGTACCAGAAAATAAACTTCTTCCACTAGCTAAGTTAAAATCTTCTTTTAGAAAACAAAAAAATTTTTCCTCGCGCCCAAACAAGAAAAAAATGACCGAAGACTTATGATCATATAACAAAAAAAATTATAAAATAATGAGTGCGACACCGCGTGGCACTCTTAGATAAATAGCAAGTATATGGGTGAAGACTTACTAATAAATTGCGATGGTACAAACCAAGCTTAGAGTAAACTATTCTCGGCGCGAGGCCAAGAACCACAAACCACCGTGTCTTAAATGTAAAAGGGTGCGGGACGTAGGGTGTGGATGTGGAAAAAATGGTCTGACCGACTTTTAATCTCGAGTACTAGTGGCCCCGGCGGAATGGACACACACTTAACGTTCCGGAACGATAACCAATTGCAAAACTTATAAACTATGCTTCCCCGTAAAAAAAGGACACGCGATGGGGACAGGTTCCATTTGTTTAAGTCGAGAAGAGTTAACTAGGGTGGACTACAATTCGTTGACAAGGCACAACCAAGTTCATTACGGCGTATCCACTGGCCCAAGCCGTGGCCTGTGGTTATTACTTAACCCCGGGTCTGAAAACTTTTACTCAACTTAACCTGTCTTGCATAAAAAAAAGGAACGGTCTTTTCCTAAAATATGATTAGTCGTTATGATGCTGCATTACATAGGTTCTAATTAAAAAGACAGAACGAAAAAATATTACGAATTGCGCGTTTATTTTTCAAAAAATGCGCGAAATTGTTTTTCCCTTCAATCAAAAGGTATTTGGGTTTCAAATTTTACCTCGGAGTGTTCCCATGCGCTCAGGGAAGTTAGTTGCATAAAAAGGCTTGACAATAATGTCGAAGACCAGAGAACAAGGAACGAGCGAGAGCAATTGCGGCCGCTACCTCCCTGCCGGGACGACCGGCCCAAAAACCCACCTTATTGTATTGCCTGCATGGCCCAATATAACCCACCGGGCCTCGGTTCCCGCAATAATCTTGCTACGAAGACGTTACCGGCTGATAGTACGACTTGCAATAAGCGGCAATGTGTACGGCCGTGGTAGTTACCTGAGGTAACAAAATTAGCCTTTAATGTTCTAACCCAGGCAGT
>NW_007380608.1:7213-11956 GCF_000475195.1 Diaphorina citri
TCTTCCTTCTCTTTTCGATTTCGGGACGATAAGACCATAGCAGTTACAGTTCCCTCTGTCAAACCTCTTAAAAAAAAAGTTCCTTCTTCATTAGCATGGCTCTCTTTCTCTCTCTCTCTCTCTTGGGTCGGGGCTAGTTTAGAGTCGGGGCTCCGTTGGATACGCCTAGTCTTCGGTCAGGCAAAAAGATCCTAAATGTAAAAATCTTACTGCCAGCCAAGTTAGAGCCTAAAGGGTAGCACGCCTGCCTAGAGTGCCTAGTAAACCCTAGGTCGAGGGTTTGATTCCCACACGAGGCCCAAGACACATCTATTATCCTTAATACATAGATGAAGTTCGTTCTCGGAACGATTGGTTTTGACTCGAACTAGTAAAGGTGAATAATTGACTTGGGTCTAATCAATATTATCCAAGATTTAAAAAAAGGCCCACTTACACTTTCAGAATCCGTCGGCTACGCGGCAAAGTCTTCGGGTCTTCCTTCATACAATAATGCCGGGCCCCATATGTTTAAATTAACTAGGGCAAGATGGCATATGCTTCCAATATAAAGATATGATACATACATATGAAAACACTCTCAATTGAAGATGGATAATAAACAATATACGTAGAAGGTACATACATAGTTTATATATACGTATAATTACCTATATGAGTAGTGCGTTCAACTCATCTACGGAGATATATGAGTTAATTATTTTCGTATATATGAGGTGTGCCACAGCAAAACGTTGTAAGTGCCATACCCCCCATAAATTGGTTTGATTGCATTGCAAGTGCCAAGCTTTACAAGATATCAAGATGAAATATTTTTTTTTCACAGATTCTTTCACAGTCGTGTTCAGACTTTCTTCCAGATCATACCTCAATATCAAGCATGAACTTAAAATAAATAGGTAGGTAGGTACCTAATACATGGTAAATGGACGCAGGTGCATAGTTATTTTACATGTAAAGAACCGCATGCCACATATATGTTACACTTGTTGCACGCTATGGGTTACAGATGATACACGGAACAATAAAACATATTTTTCTCCTCCTTTAGGGGGGGCTTTTCAATCAAGTGTCTATTGAAAACAGTAGTAAGTACATTGTTAATTAAATATCTATTGGAAATTCAAAGTAATTTGATTATCTATTGAATATGTAACCAAATTTGGAGGAAGTGACGAATATACAAAAAGTAGTACATCTCCAAGGCTTCCAAACAGGAAGCACAACCTTATTCAAAGGTTATTTCCTTCTGGCTGCATAGATGATAACGTGAAATCGGAAACAATTATTGTCTGATAATCTCTGATTAGCCATTTCTTAGTTTATTAGCATCTTTTCATTAATTTGAACTTGTATTTCATTTAGCAAAGTTTGTGTCCACAATAAAGTGACACATGCCGGGTCTACAATACAAGTGAACAATAGTATTACATCTTGTTCCCTTTCCCTTCAGAGAAAATGTCTACCATTTGATCTTGTAAAGGTCTCACTCCATCATTTGATCTTGAAAATTTCACTCTTGACTCTTGAACCTTTTCCTCGAGAGAAAATTTCTCACTCGACCTCATTTCAGTTTTCCTTGAGAAATTGTCTCACTTGAGCATTTCGATGTTTCTGAAGAACGGCAGTACAGAGACGGCATCCTTAGTTTTGTTCAGGAATAGACTCGCCGTTTCTGAGTTACTCACTATGAGCCATCCAATGAAAACGTAGAACAGAGCGCCCATCAGTTTGTGGAGAATGTACATGCTGGAAGGAAATGAGAACAGGTCTTTGAAATTTACAATCTGAGGGTCGGAGCTGTGGTCAATAATGTTCCTTGCCAGCCTAGTTAGCTTAGTTGGTAGTGCGTCTGCCTTGTAAGCGCTAGGCCGCGGTTTCGATTCCCGCCCGGGGCGGATTTTATCGGTTTTGTTCAGAAATAGACTAGCCGTTTCTGAGTTACTCACTATGAGCCATCCAATGAAAACGTAGAACAGGGCGCCCATCAGCTTGTGGAGAATGTACATGCTGGAAGGAAATGCGAATAGGCATTTGAAATTTACAATCTGAGGGTGGGAGCTGTGGTCAATAATGTTCCTTCTTCATAAATATCGCTCTCTCTCTCTCTCTCTTGGGTCGGGGCTAGTTTAGGGTCGGTTGGATACGCCGGTCAGGCAAAAAGATCCTAAATGTAAAAATCTTACTGCCAGCCTAGAGTTTAAGGGGTAGCACGCCTGCCTAGAGTGCCTAGTAAGCCCTAGATCGAGGGTTTGATTCCCACACGAGGCCTAAGACACATCTATTATCCTTAATACCTACATAGATGAAGTTCGTTCTCGGAACGATTGGTTTTGACTCGAACTAGTAAAGGTGAATAATTGACTTAGTTCTAATCAATATTATCCAAGATTAAAAAAAGGCCCACTTACACTTTCAGAATCCGTCGGCTACGCGGCAAAGTCTTCGGGTCTTCCTTCATACAATAATGCCGGGCCCCCAGGATGCAATTCCTCATGTACGGTATCTGGTCCACCTTCTCGAACTCCAGACTGAATGTTTTCTTATCGTACGGAGATAGGGACTCGCGGAGGCCCACCAGTTTGGTGTTCTTGAATAGCCATTCTCTCATGGTGAAGTACTGCAACACTTCCAGACCTTGCGAGATTTTGGCCTGCACTCGCAGCATGCTGGGAGATAAAGTGAGAGGAATTATTCAAGTTGGGTTCACTATTCCCTATGTCATGGCAAATTTTCTTTTTCTTTAAAAAATACCGGTAAATCTTATTTACTGACGTCACGACATAGGGCATACGCTCCCGGACCTACGCACTGACGTCACAATAACTGTCCCGAGCAAAGCTTCCTTGCAGGCCACACTACTGTAATGTGTTTCTGCGTACTTCTTAGATTAGAATCTGACGTCACACCTCTTTGAACTTTTTCACCAGGACGACAAATAAAAATTCAATTTTCCACCTATCTTTTAAAGTTACTTTTTTTGCATTTTGAGTTGAGATTTGGATTTTTCACATCTTTTAACGTAGGAATTTTAACGTAAATGTGTACCCAAATGTATATCCTATTTTTACTTACAATCTCTTCTGGCCGAAGATCAACAAGAGTCCATCGATGACATAGGCGGGGAGCCAATGCGTGAATATGATGCACAGCTGATGCGTAAACTTATTGGTCCGAATAGTGCCATCCGGATACCAGAGCATCAGAGAGAATGGGTTCTCGTAGCCCAACTTCTTGCCCTTGTCTAGAACTTCACGCCAGGTGATGGGTTTCATGCCACACTGGGTGAGATTGAACACGGGAATGGCGGTGGATGGGTCTGAGCTGCAAAGAAATGGATGATTAGGTCCCAAAAATAAATAAATAGCTAAAAACAACCTGTAGGTACTAGGTACTCGAGTGTAAAAAAAAGTACATTTTGCACAGGAAGCACATTTTTTTACGGGAAAGACCCAATTCGTCTCAATTTTAGGTGGAAGATTCATCTCAGAGATCAGTGAAAAAGAATAGGTAATAACAACCTGTAGGTACTAGGTACTCGAGTGTAAAAAAAAAGTACAGTTTGTACAGGAAGCACATTTTTTTACGGGAAAGACCCAATTCGTCTCAATTTTAGGTGGAAGATTCATCTCAGAGATCAGTGAAAAAGGTATTGCACTATTCGTATTAGATTCGAAGAAATTTGTATAACCGCCTGCAAATATTCCGCGTATGCAATAGGCTATGCATACAACTCAAAAGAATAATAAATTAAAGTTTACTGTTGACTAATTTGAAATTTCACTATTCTTAATTTCTTTCTCAACTCTCTTTTATACCTATCCCTCTAAGTAGGTAGGGTAAGTGTACCATTTATTCGCCCTCCTAAAGAACGTAGGTACCATTTATTGGCCCACCTGTACTATACGCCACATAAGTCTGAACTGGACGAACTTCAAGATCCAATTTCATCAAAAGAAAGGGCTCAAAGACTGCTATCGAACCAGTGCTATTCAAAAATTGTAGTCATAAAAACAAAAATCAACAATCTTTGTTTCAATTGCTTAGGCGGCAATCATCAAGTTTCAACCTGTAGCAGCAAGAGTGGGTGCAAGAAGTGTGGATACAAGCATAATACATTGCTTCATCTCGAGTCATACGGTGAAAACGCTTGGTAAAAACAACCTGTAGATACTAGGTACTCGAGTGTAAAAAAAAGTACAGTTTGCACAGGAAGCACATTTTTTTACGGGAAAGACCCAATTCGTCTCAATTTTAGGTGGAAGATTCATCTCAGAGATCAGTGAAAAGGTATTGCACTATTCGTATTAGATTCGAAGAAATTTGTATAGCCGCCTGCAAATATTCCGCGTATGCAATAGGCTATGCATACAGATCAAGAGAATAAATTATTAAAGTTTACTGTTGACTAATTTGAAATCTCACTATTCTTAATTTCTCAACTCTCTTTTATACCTATCCCTCTAAGTAGGTAGGGTAAGTGTACCATTTATTCGCCCTCCTAAAAAACGTAGGTACCATTTATTGGCCTACATGTACCATACGCCACATAAGTCTGAACTGGACGAACTTTTTCAAGATCCAATTTCATCAAAAGAAAGGGCTCAAAGACTGCTATCGAACCAGTGCTATTCAAAAATTGTAGTCATAAAAACAAAAATTAGAAAAATAAATGTGGGCAGGTGGGCCAATTAATGGTACGTTTTTTAGGTGGGCGAATAAATGGTACACTTACCCTACTTG
>NW_007380608.1:12051-28410 GCF_000475195.1 Diaphorina citri
CCTTTAGTTCGGTCACTCGTTGACAATAATATCCTAAATCCGAATTAGTTATTTCCTCGGGCCTAGAAGCGATAGTCGCCCTCCTTGAGCCGGTCCCGAACAGTACCCTTGGGATACGAGTTTGAACCTCTTCAACAAGACATAACCACTCCTATTACCAAAACTTCTTCATTATCATAAATCTTCTTTTAAAACAAATTTTCCTCGGAAGAAACAAATGACCGAAACTAAAAAAAAAAAGAATTCATAAAACTACGATATCAACGGAGAAAGACTTCATTAATCAATTAAAAGTAATGGTAACACCAACCAAGCGCATATAAAACTAGAGAAAAAAAAAAACAAAAAAAAAAAAAAAAAAAAAAAAAAAAAAAAACAAAAAAAAAAAAAAAAAAAAAAAAAAAATCTACCGAGCAAACACGAACGTGTCCTAAGTTAAGTGGCACGCTCAGGTCGTGTCATGTGGAAATGTTCGCTGACGTGACAGTTTTTTTTTTTTTTTTTTGTAGCAATTTCTTCTCATTGGTGACTTCTGAACAAGTAGGTGCCTACCAAAAACATTCTTTTAGTCTTATAAAGTTAACATGATTTCTAATTTTATTGTTTCCAACACCCTACTGTCTGTATTGTACGTTGTAACATCACTGAATTGCTAAAATATTGATTCAAGTTCAATCAAGAATACCTTCAGTTGGGGTTGTAACACTTCGGGTTTAGGCAAGACTAAGAATTCATTGAACTTTTTTTTTTACTCGTACTATTAGACATAGAGGTATTGAATAAACTGTCTTACTTTGGTGTAATAGTGTCCATAGCGTCTACATTAAGCCATGATGCCAAGTTGATGATATTCTCGGGATCTTCAGGTGAGGGGTATACCTTCTCCTCCATGACTTTCAGATCACAATGACAGAACGCTGTAGACGAATGAATGAAAGCCTGGAAAACCCAAACATGCGACGACTGTCGTAATATGTTTGCTTTTCACTGGAGTACGCGTAGGAGATCTGGAGGACATTATACTCTAGCCAAGATTACTTGACCAGTTTAACTGTTGAAAAAAGGACTACAGGTCCAAATTCGACAGCCTAAATGAAACACTATAGTATACTAAATTTGTCCACATGTTCGACAGCCATAACTATCTGGATACCACTGTCACCTTCAGTTGGGGTTGTAACACTTCGGGTTTAGGTAAGACTAAGAATAATAAGGAGTTTATAATTCACAATATCATTGAACTTTTTTTACTCGTAATATTAGACATAGATGTATTGAATAAACTGTCTTACTTTGGTGTAATAGTGTCCATAGCGTCTACATTAAGCCATGACGCCAGGTTGATGATATTCTCGGGATCTTCAGGTGAGGGGTATACCTTCTCCTCCATGACTTTCAGATCACAATGACAGAACGCCGTGGACGAATGAATGAAAGCCTGGAAAACCCAAACACGCGCGGTGAAGGGTATACCTTCTCCTCCATGACTTTCAGATCACAATGACAGAACGCCGTGGACGAATGAATGAAAGCCTGGAAAACCCAAAAATGCGAAGACTGTCGTAATAAGTTGCGTGATTATTTATCCAGTATGAACTTTTCCAAGTCACCTTTGAATATCAATTCCATACCCGGTGAATTAATCATGGGCATGATACACCCTAGGAATGTATCACACATAGGTGACTCAAAACCCACCGTGTATGGACAAATGAAATATGTTTGAAATAAATATGGACGTAATATGTTATATGTTTGCTTTTCACTGGAGTACGCATAGGAGATCTGAAGGACATTATACTCTAGCCAAGATTACTTGACCAGTTTAACTGTTGAAAAAAGGACATGTCCAAATTCGACAGCCTAAATGAAACACTATAGTATACTAAATTTGTCCACATGTTCGACAGCCATAACTATCTGGATACCACTGTCCCGTGATGAACACAGAACTGTAAACTAAGAAACTCAAATAATTTGAGTTTCTTAGTTTACAGTTCTAGTTATTGTGGTTCCTGCCGTCAGCTTAGCTCCCTACATATTTCACTAAAAAAAAGAGGTTTGATAGAGAAGACTGTAACTGCTAAGTAAAGTCTTATCGTCTCGAAATCGAAGAGAGAAGGAAGACGGGATAGGAGAAAGCCAGCCTTTCCGAAAACGAGAACATTATCCGTTCAGGATAAAATCCGCCCCGGGCGGGAATCGAACCCGCGGCCTGGCACTTACAAGGCAGACGCGCTACTAACTAAGTTAACCAGGCTGGCATATTTTACTTTGTAAAAACAATACTCACGACAAGTCGTTTCATTCCCCTGGCCAGCTGTATCATCCGTTTAGTGCCCATTGTGTTCATGGACACTGCATCGTGCAGATTGGCCTCTAGCTTGAGCGTGGCCGCTAGATGAAACACCACGGACACCTCGGCCTCTAGTATCTGTCGCGCTTCGGGTACAATACCAAGTTCCTCGCGACATATGTCGCCAAATACGGGAACTATCTTTTGAAACACTTCCGGCTTGTTGTTTCGAATCCGAAGAAACATCTGCGAAACAGAAGAATTCAGGAGGTAAATACATAGTCTACACCAGGTGTCGCAGCCCGCCTCGAGTGTCACCGGCCTGCTTCCAAGTTTTCCATTTCGTAGCCAACATTATGTACGCTCTCTGAGATTTTTCCCGAGCTTCGTTCAGTTCAAAATTAGGCTTCGATGAAACCACAAGTTTTTCTTCGTGTCTACATTTTGTTCTCAATAAAGTCCATTCCTTTGTATTACACAAGTTCAATTCATTCACTAAGTAAGATAAAAAACTGGCAAGCAAGTAAAGAGTGGATAACTGGACGTCCCATTCGAAGGGGATAAGCAACAGTTAACTCATTCACCAGGGGTTTCCAACTTCCATGTGTATGCGGGCCACATGCTACATTCGGAGGTACTTCGCGGGCCACATATGTACATAGGGGAGCACCAGGGGTTTCCAACTTCCATGTGTATGCGGGCCACATGCTACATTCGGAGGTACTTCGCGGGCCACATATGTACATACTTTTCAGAAATGGAGTGCGATCGAATTTCGAGCGCCGCAGGCGAAACTTTTCAAAAAGTATTCTCCTAATTGTAGCTGAACACTAAGGGGGGTCAGTTTCCATGACTCAATGATAACTACACTGGTCTTGCACGCGGCAGAGCCGGGTTCAATGCCCATTTTTGCCCAAGTACCAAACCTTTTTTTTACATTTAGGTAAGTCCAAAAACGCTCCGCGGGCCACAAAAATGGTTTGGCGGGCCACATGTGGCCAGCGGGCCGCTAGTTGGAAATCCCTGGTGTATACATTGAAGTGGGGGACTTCTCTAACGAAATCCCTGTATGTGGAGTCCAGTATGTAGGACTATTTAACTTCAAACACAAAAAACCCAGTCTGAGGCTTTGGGTTTAGGAGCAAACCCTAAAAGGTGGGTTGAGCTTATACGACTCTACGAACTGCTAAGGTCTCATCCGTAGCGAGAAACAAACATTATCCGTTCAGGATATAATCCGCCCCGGGCGGCAATCGCGGTCTAGCGCTTACAACGCGCTAGGCCAAGCTAACAAAGTTGTGATATAATAACACAAAGAAACTGCATTTACATTACTTCACTTTTTGTTAAAGGGTAAAACTTTTTTATTTGTTACATTATAAAGGAGGACTAGAAAATAATCTATACATAGGTACTCGTATATAAAGAAATAATAATAAAAATCAAACCTTCTACCTGTACCTATGTTTTAAGTGTTCACCGTACTAAATATACGTATGTTTATTGCTGAAGATGCCTTCACAGGAGAAAATATTCCTAGTACCTATGCGTTTTCCTTACAACCCGATAGGTAGTTAACATTCGGGAAATCTCGTGACTCATCATCCCTCACACTCAGCCATGCAGACTTCCAAATACGCTTTCGCTTTATCACCAAAGTTTTTACAAAAAAAAAAAAAAAAAAAAAAAAACTGCAAAACCAAACCTATGAAAATGATATGGGTCTATAAAGGGTCTCTATAGGGTCTATAAAGGGTCTCTATTATTTCCATAGGTTTGGTTTTGCAAACGACTACGCACTACTAACAGTCCCACGTCTACATATCCAATGTGAGACAATTAAGCCTGCCACCTGAGGTAGTATGTACCTAATAATAGTGCTTATTTGTACTGCTCGCATAGAACTCAAAAGTCCCTTTTCCCCAGTAAGCTATTGTTTTGTTTCACCTAGTAAGTAAGAAAAGTCCCTAGTAAGAGTAGGATATCTAGGATACTTACGGGCAGGTTATACATTTGATCTAGGCGCGCTTCAACGGACTGACCCCGCTTTGGTCTCATGAGGAGGTAGATCTTCTTCACTCCGGGACAACTGTAGAGGAGCTTCTCCACCAAGACTTTGCCCATGAACCCAGTGCCTCCTGTGATAAACACGGAGCGATCATTGTAGAAGTCAGCCACTTCCGACTTCTCCACGTTCAACATGCCCATGGCGATCCCGTGGCTCCTGGAAACAACAGGAAGTGATAGTAGCTGGAATTATTAAGGAGCGCGGTAGCGCTCCGCCCCGCCAAGTCAAGAAAGTTTGACCGCGCTACTAGAGATATTATACGCGACAGGAAAAGTATTGTATTAGATCAGTAAAATGTAGAACATACTTGGCAAAACAGTGCGAATCCCGCAAAAGCACAATCGAGCCCAAACTCGAATGACCAAAGTTCCATTTCGTGTTAATCATGTTTGCCTAGTTTCGTCAAAATCGGAGACACCTTTCGGTAGTTATCGCGAAACAAGCAAAACCAGCGAAGATAAGAAGACATGATAGGAGAAAGACAGCCGGTCCGAGAACGAACATTATCTTTTCAGGATAAAATCCGCCCCAGGCGGGAATCGCACCCGCGGCCTGGCGCTTTTATAAGATCAGTAAAATGTAGAACACACTTGGCAAAACAGTGCGAGGCCCGCAAAAGCACAATCGAGCCCAAACTCGAATGACCAAAGTTCCATTTCGTGTTAATCATGTTTGCCAAGTTTTGTCAAAATCGGACACACCTTTCGGTAGTTATCGTGAAACAAGCAAAACCAGCGAAGATAAAAGGAAGACACGATAGGAGAAAGACAGCCGGTCCGAGAACGAACATTATCTGTTCAGGATAAAATCCGTCCCGGGTGGGAATCGCACCCGCGGCCTGGCGCTTACAACCAACCAAGTAAACTAGCCTGGCTGACTTGAAAATGAAAGTTTTCCTTTAATTAGACATTCACTCAAGTGTACTTCCACTTCCAATGGAACAATCAATAACAGCTGTTCTACTGATCTCATCTTGTCAGTGCACGGCCTTCAATCGTTCGTTTATCTTTCAGCATTACACCATCTAAAAACCACAGTGGAAGTCTAATTGCTAAACTCTTGAATCTAGGTGAACTCTCCGCAAGAATTGTGACCTTCAGCATCCGGTTCAACGCGTGTTCTAGTACCAAACTATTAGGAGTATACATTGAAGTGGGGGACTTCTCTAACGAAATCCCTGTATGTGGAGTCCAGTATGTAGGACTATTTAACTTCAAACACAAAAAACCCAGTCTGAGGCTTTGGGTTTAGGAGCAAACCCTAAAAGGTGGGTTGAGCTTATACGACTCTACGAACTGCTAAGGTCTCATCCGTAGCGAGAAACAAACATTATCCGTTCAGGATATAATCCGCCCCGGGCGGCAATCGCGGTCTAGCGCTTACAACGCGCTAGGCCAAGCTAACAGGCTGGCTTATCTATAGTCTCTACTACCTCGATTACCAATATAATCATTATAAATAATGCAGATAATCCTAAACAATTCCAATGTCCTTCTCAAAAGGACATCAGGACATTTCAAGAGGACTTCTCTAACGAAATTCCCGAGTGTGGAGTCCAGTATGTAGGACTATTTAACTCCAAACACAAAAAACCCACTCTGAGGCTTTAGGTTTAGGAGCAAACCCCAAAAGGTGGGTTGAGCTTATACGAATCTACGAAACTGCTAAGGTCTCATCCGTAGCGAGGAACAAACATTATCCGTTCAGGATGAAATCCGCCCCGGGCGACAATCGCGGTCTAGCGCTTACAACGCGCTAGGCCGAGCTAACTAGGCTGGCTTGTCTATAGTATCTACTACCTAGATTACCAATATAATCATTATAAATAATGCAGATAATCCTAAACAATTCCAATGTCCTTCTCAAAAGGACATCAGGACATTTCAAGAGAGAACAACTAATCAGACGGTGACATTATTATAGTTTTAATTAATCACAATGCTGTATCTAGCTAAGTAGGTAATGAGTGTAATGACGGACTTTTGAGTTGAAGGTCTCACACTAGGCAAGGTTACCGTTACCGCGGGAGACATTTTCTAACATCTTACTGACAACTGACCTAACAATTGGAGTTCTATTACTCTGTGCTTTTAATTCCCAAATGAATGAGAGTAAAATTCAATGCCTCGGTTGAGATTGAACCGGAGCCTTTCTACTAACCAGGCGAATACGTTGAGGCTTGTCTGGTATTGGAAGCGTAAACGCGAGCGTAAGTGGCACGAAGTTGCCTGCAAAACGAAACCTATGAAAATGGATATGGGTCTATAAAGGGTCTCTATAGGGTCTATAAAGGGTCTCTATAGGGTCTATAAAGGGTCTCTATAGGGTCTACAAAGGGTCTCTATTATTTCCATAGGTTTGGTTTTGGAAACGACTACGCACTACTAAAAGTCCCACGTCTACATATCCAATGTGAGACAAGCCTGCCACCTCAGGTAGTAATAATAATAGTGCTTATTTATACTGCTCGCATAGGACTCAAAAGTCCCTTTTCCCTAGTAAGCTATTGTTTTGTTTCACCTAGTAAGTAAGAAAAGTCCCTTTTCCCTAGTAAGCTACTGTTTTGTTTTCAGACGGTGACATTATCATAGTTTTAATTAATCACAATGCTGTATCTAGCCAAGTAGGTAATGAGTGTAATGACGGACTTTTGAGTTGAAGGTCTCACACTAGGCAAGGTTAACGCGGGAAACATTTTCTACCATCTTACTGACCTAACAATTGGAGTTCTATTACTCTGTGGTTTTAATTCCTAAATGAATGAGAGTGAAATTCAATGCCTCGGTTGGGATTGAATCGGAGCCTTTCTACTAACCAGGCGAATACGTTGAGGCTTGTCTCATATTGGAAGCGTAAACGCGAGCGTAAGTGGCACGAAGTTGCCTGCAAAACGAAATCTATGAAAATGGATATGGGTCTATAAAGGGTCTCTATAGGGTCTATAAAGGGTCTCTATAGGGTCTATAAGGAGTCTCTATAGGGTCTCTATAGGGTCTATAAAGGGTCTCTATAGGGTCTATAAAGGGTCTCTATAGGGTCCCTATAGGGTCTATAAAGGGTCTCTATTATTTCCATAGGTTTGGTTTTGGAAACGACTACGCACTACTAAAAGTCCCACGTCTACATATCCAATGTGAAACAAGCCTGCCACCTCAGGTAGTAATAATAGTGCTTATTTATACTGCTCGCATAGGACTCAAAAGTCCCTTTTCCCTAGTAAGCTACTGTTTTGTTTCACCTAGTAAGTAAGAAAAGTCCCTTTTCCCTAGTAAGCTACTGTTTTGTTTCACCTAGTAAGTAAGAAAAGTCCCTTTTCCCTAGTAAGCTATTGTTTTGTTTCACCTAGTAAGTAAGAAAAGTCCCTTGACGGTAGTGCAGTCCATTTGTTAATCCTGGTACATACGCTATAAAGGTGTGTCCATACATAATCGACGCCGCGCGCCGTCGAGTGAAGGGGTGAATCTATGCTGTAGAGTCAGTGTAACGGTTTCAGTAGACGCCGTCGCGACGATCGACGTATGTGTGGACGCAGTTTTACGATCAGATCGAGCGATGTTTTGTCCGGTATTCACAGAACAGAAATTTTACAGTTTATTTTTTATTTAAGATGAGTATTTCACCGCCTTTTTTTTCGTGTCAAATGAAATAACTGCTACTTCTACATTAGACTCATGTGGTCTGTGTCGTAGCATGCCCATCCCGTAGTATGTCCCATGGACTTTGTCCTGGTCTACAGGATTGACTAGTTCGCGGGGACCAAACATCATGAGGACATGAGTACCAATCATCAAGTGTTTGTATGCCGTGTGATTTATAAGATGACAAGCACAATTCAAGCGACAGCTCACCAGTGATCAGAGTGATGAAATCCGAGTGACTAGTAGATACAAGGTTGGAGGATTTATGATAAGTTCTCCAAGTTTAAGTCCATATATTGTGCAGAGGATTATGGTACTCTTAAGTTTTAAGTTTAGGTCCATATGTAGTACTTCAAGCTGACTAAGTTTAGTCCGGAGATATGGTGGAGAGACTAGAAAGGATGTAGAGATTAATCTGAAGATCCATAAAATTAATAATTATTCAGAAGAGGCACACTATAATAAAATATTAAAAAAAAAAAAAATCAAAAGCCAGTAAAAAAGAAGGCTCCTTTTAAACAAAATTTTCTTCTAAATATATTACTTCTTCAAAACCATGTATATCACATAAGAAAACTTCTTCCAAGTTTGAAGGCCAAGTAGGGTTCCCATGACAGCTGCCGAGTTCCTCCGCTGAATAGCGAAATAGCTCCTTTTTATGATTAACCTAATCCTATAATAACATTGCTCACTGCTTATTTGTGACAGTTTTTTTTTTTTTTTTTTTTTAGCAATTTCTTCTCATTGGTGAAAACATGGTAGTTAATAATTATTCAGAAGTGTATATAACATAATAATTCTATGTTGGCACACTATAATAAATATTAAAAAAAATATATATATTCAGAAGCCAGTAAAAAAGAAAGCTCCTTTTAAACAAAATTTTCTTCTAAATATATTACTTCTTCAAAACCATGTATATCACTTAAGAAAACTTCTTCCAAGTTTGAAGACCAAGTAGGGTTCCCATGACAGCTACCGAGTTCCCCCGATGAATAGCGAAATAGCTCCTTTTTATGATTAACCTAATCCCAAAATAACATTGGTCACTGCTTATTTGTGACAGTTCTTTTTTGTAGCCATTTTTCATTGACGTGACTTCTGAACAAGTAGGTACTTCTACCAAAAACATTCATTGAAGTCTTATAAAGTTAACATGATTTCTAATTTTATTGTTCCCAACACCCAACACCCTACTGTCTGTGTTGTACCTAAGTTGTAACATCACTCATACATAATGGACAAGATACCCGCCTGGTATCCTGGTAAACGAAAACAACTTCCTTTGAACAATATTAAACTCAAATAGCTTGTCATGTATCAATGACATCTAAACTTATCTAAATTTTTATTTGATTCTGGGAAATTTTTCAGGAAAGCTCGAAAATTTCTCGACATACGATCTCAAATCTCAATATTTCACATCACGTTGATCGACCAAGCGAAAGATACTCCACACCATAACATCCTAAGATTACATCATTGAGGCTAACCGGTGAAAGAGAATGTGTGTTGAAGTTTAGAGTTGATCCTTTCGAAAAACGTAAATGTGTGAAAGGCCAAGTTGTGAAAGGCCACAAAATGTTAAGGTGTCCGACTGAATGCGATACCTGGGTACAATAAAAGTCAAGGAAGAACTGGAAAGTTTGCGGCATCTGGAGATGACACTACAAAGGCGGAAAATCTTACATGGACCTGACTCGTGAGTGCTACGCAATATTGATGGATGAATCCCAGTCCTCACAGTGCAGTTGCTAAGTTTTATTTCTGTTTTGATACATAATTATGTATTACGTAGGGTTACCCATTCATACGTAGGATTACCCAGAAGACATTTTCGACCAAGCTAAAGATACTCCGCACCATAACATCCTAAGATTACATCATTGAAGCTAACCGGTGAAAGAGAATGTGTGTTGAAGTTTAGAATTGATCCTTTCAAAAAACGTAAATGTGTGAAAGGCCAAGTTGTTCGCCACAAAATGTTAAGGTGCCCGACTGAATGCGATTCCTGGGTACAATGAAAGTCAAGGAAGAACTGGAAAGTTTACGGCATCGAAACCTCGAGAATCTGGAGATGACACTATAAAGGCGGAAAATCTTAAATAGACCTGACTCGTGAGTGCTACGCAATATTGATGGATGAATCCCAGTCCTCACAGTGCAGTTACTAAGTTTTATTTCTGTTTTGATACATAATTATGTATTACGTAGGGTTACCCATTCATACGTAGGATTACCCAGAACCCAGAAGACATTTTTTTTAAAGCAGGACATTTTTCTAGATCCTAAATTTGTCCAAAATTCAAATAGGTACCAAGTTAAACGACAATCGTCGATATGAGAGGACGTTATTGTTAAAGTCTCAGCTCAAAGCCACAATCCGCTGTACAAGTACTATCGTTATCACTTGAACACTCCATGCGTGTTACAGCTGATCCAATATTAGGAAAAACATACTCGAATGTATCCTAGTAGGCATTTTGTAATCCTGGAACTCGTTGTTGGTCGGCTTTTGTAGCTTCTGCACCATGTTGAGGCTTTCATCTTCAAACTGTGTCGGTTCGGAATTTTTTCTCAAGACAAGTTGAGACGTAGGTACGCAAAAGGGGACGGTTTCATCATGTTTCAAGGGAAAATACCAAAAGTTCCTGGGAATGAGTCGAGATTGGCCTCAGTGTAGGTTGCCAACTGCTAAATGGACAGGAAAGTATAAGAAGGGACTTCACCTCCAGATTTATAATAAAAACATAATAGTAAGTCTGTCTTATAGACTTGTAGGCGAACAACATACAATAGAGCAGGTACTCGTAGTCAATAACAAGTTAGATAAATTGCATTGAATACTCACCCACTTCACAGTTGTAATAACAGTTAATTCCAAAATCCAAAGGCGAAGATCACAATCAGGAGACGAAAGTAAAAGACGCGAAACCAAAATACAGAGAAAAAGTTAAAGTAATTAAAATAAATGTTTGTCTTTTAAATTATTTGAATTAATGAGTCACCAACATTACTTTAAAAAATAGAAATGACAATGTTTGTCTTTTAAATTATTTAAATTAATGAGTCACCAACATTACTTTAAAAAATAGAAATGAAAAAATAATAGATAGGGAAAAAATAACAAAAAATAAAGAGCAAAAAAATAAATAAAATTGTATAAAAGTAAGATAAAAAAAAATCAAGATAACAAATCCAGGTAAATTAAGTCACTAAAAAACACTGCAAGGTATCACACTGCACTAACAATACTGGTCAGCCAAAACAGATATGCATACCATCGGATAAAAATCTAATTGTAGTGTAGTACAATAATTGTAGTAGAGTAAAGTAATTGTAGTAGGTAGTAAAATAATTGTAGTAGAGTATAGTAATTGTAGTAGTGAGTGTTGGTTCACTATAGTCAACGCGAGTGAGAGTAGAGAGACTGAGGGACGTATGGTGGACCACGGACCAACACATAAGAGTGAAGCAATACACTCATCCTCCGTGGCCTAGTGACTTCACGGTTCAATGGTCCATGTAACTTTGGGTCTTTAGAGGCAGAGGAGAGAGTTCATTAATATGTTAAGTATAGGATTTCGTAGATTTGTAGTAGCTCAACCCAGGGTTGTCCAACCCGCGGCCCATTTCTGCGGCCCGCGAAAGCCCACAAAAGCCCGTGTAGAAGGCCCACCTGTGAGCCCCACCTGTGAGTTGAATTTTTAACTTTGCGGCCCGGCTGACGCACGGCTGTGCCCCTGGACATCTCGAATCATCTTGAATTAAACACACAAGTTGTGTTCAGATCACGGGAGTTGAGTAATGTCTAGGTTGGATAACACTTTGTTATAGCGGTTAGGAGGCACATCTTTGTTTACAAAACCTGCTGTATATGATGTTCTCCAATTGAAGTTCTTATCCGGGGCGTCTGACCAGGGTCTCCGAGAAGCACAGATATCATGTTGAAATAACGATGTCTACATCTTGGGAACTTTGAATATGACTTCCTTAGGATATAGGTTTCCTAACGAGCGTAATTCATAGGTGCAACATTGTAAATTGTCGTTTAGCACCGGTACTTCGGTACTCTTCGTAAATATCTTCGATGTGGGCAGAACAGTCCAAAAGAATGCCGAAAAGTGTGGTCTTCATCTTCAGAATCTCGAAGATGCTCTCCTTCCAGGTCTCTTGGAGAATGTGTCTCACAGTGACGTGAGAAAGTTTTCCACTTGTGCTTTTTAGCAGCAAGCACCTAGCTTTTATGTTAGCTCACCAGCTGAACAGTTTCAGAGAATGCCATTTGATATGTTTACTACTGGAATGGGCAATAGTCCTACATACTGGACTTCGCACACAAGAATGTTGTCAGAAAAGGTCCCCATTTCAATGTAATGTAGGTACTGGGGATCTGGGGAAGCAAAAAATGCTTCCGAATGTCGAAAATTTTGCCGTTCTCTCCATAGGTAGTCCATAGCGAACTTCCAAAGTAGTCATGGCTCTTTAAAGAATGAGAAAACGCCTTTTATGTGCCTGCACCTCATAATGAGCACCTCCGTAATTCTTATAGTGAACACAAATAGACTCGAAGCGTGAGACTGAGAATTATTAGAAAATCTAACTTAATCTCTCACTTGACTTAAACTTATTACTCTCAAGACAAAACGAACATGTAACCAAGGTTGTGAAGACCAGAATGACTCAGGAAGAATCCTAAATGATAATGACAATGGCTGACTACGCGGTTACAGGTAAAGCTACATGAATCAAAACTCTGATGACGGCAATAAAAGATGACAGGACCATAAGATAATAGTTATGTAGTGAATTATGGTAGTGCAGTCCATTTGTTTATCCTGGTACATACGCTATAAAGGTGTGTCCATACATTATCAACGCCGCGCGCCGTCGAGTGAAGAGGTGAATCTATGTTGTAGAGTCAGTGTAACTGTTTCAGTAGACGCCGTCGCGTCGATCGACGTAAGTGTGGACGCAGCTTTACGATCACATCGAGCGATGTTTCGTCCGGTATTCACAGAACAGAAATTTTACAGTTTATTTTTCAAGATGAGTATTTCACCGCCTTTTTTTCGTGTCAAATGAAATAACTGCTACTTTTACATTAGACTCATGTGGTCTGTGTCGTAGCATGCCCATCCCGTAGTATGTCCCATGGACTTTGTCCTGGTCTACAGGATCGTCTTGTTCGCGGGGACCAAACATCATGAGGACATGTGTACCAATCATCAAGTGTTTGTATGCCGTGTGTGATCTATAAGATGACAAGCACAATTCAAGCGACAGCTCACCAGTGATCAGAGTGATGAAATCCGAGTGACTAGTACAAGGTCGGAGGATTTATGATAAGTTCTCCAAGTTTAAGTCCATATATTGTGCAAAGGATTATGCTACTCTAAGTTTTAAGTTTAATTCCATATGTAGTACTTCAAGCTGACTAAGTTTAGTCCGGAGATATGGTGGAGAGACTAGAAAGGATGTAGAGATTAATCTGAAGATCCAAATCCGTAGAATAGATCAGTTGCGCTTACTTGTGTGATGTTTCAAAGTCATAGAGCAGGAAAAATGAGGACGAACGGATTTTTTTCTTTTTCTTCTACGCCTTCTAGATAACGAGATAAATCGATTTAAAAAATACCGGTAAATCGTAAACTTTGACAGACCGTCTGAGACCTTGGTCTGTCAGACTGTCTGAGAGACCTTGGTCTGTCAGACCGTCTGAGAGACCAAGGTCGGAAGCTTTTTCCGCCACACACGTTCAGACGACCTGAGCGTGAGTGGCCGACATTAGAGGGTACGGAACTACGGACGGACGAACGAACAAACAATCAAATGTAGGTAAGAAAATCTCTTCAGGTACCTACCTACTGGAGTTCGTCTAGCTAGCTCTATCACACTACTTACCTAGAACCTAGACAGCTCACTCTTTGGTACGCTATCCGGTTTCGTGCATACAATGTAGTTTTTTTTATCGAGATGCATAATGCACATACACTTGTGCAATCTACGGTGAAGTTTACCTAGATAAAAAAAATCTACCACTTATTCGCTCAAGTCGACAAGTAATCGTGTTGAAACAGAGAGAAAAAACTATGCAAACAAGAAACAAGTTTCGAAATGAATGGATCTGGTTTTGATCTTGCTACAGTGTCCACCTAACTTACGTAGGTAAGAAAATCTCTTCAGGTACCTACCTACTGGAGTTCGTCTAGTTCTATCACACTACTTGCTTTACCTGACCCTTCCTATCCTAGAACCTAGACAGCTCACTCTTTGGTACGCTATCCGGTTTCGTGCATACAATGTAGTTTTATATCGAGATGCATAATGCACATGCACTTGTGCAATCTACGGTGAAGTTTACCTAGATGAAAAAAATCTACCACTTATTCGCTTAAGTCGACAAGTAATTGTGTTGAAATAGAGAGAAAAAACTATGCAAACAAGAAACAAGTTTCGAAATGAATGGATCTGGTTTTGATCTTGCTACAGTGTCCAACTAACTTAGTTAGACTTTTAATTTACTAGAATCTTAAACTGTGTCCATAGAGTTCTCACATTCACATGGTCGACGGCTGTCGATCGACGAGTCTATGTTGTCGAGGCAGTGTGGACGGTTCCAGTCGACAAACTGATCGACGCGCGAGGACCGTTGCGTCGACTATGTGTTAAGAGTGGACGCAGATTTAGAGTACCTAACTATGGGGATGGTTTGCTCCATACACTGTGCTCTTCGCTCCACTCTGTTTTAAGCCTAAGAAATCAAACATCCTCATCCACCCAAGCTGCTTTTGGTTTCTTCACATCACTTTCTTCTTCCTCATCTGTTACATTTGGTGTTTCATCAATTTCTTCATCTTCCTCTTCCTCTTTTTCTTCATCTTTGTCAGATTCATGTGCTGTTACTGTTGGTTTGACATTTACACTTTTCCGTTTCCTTGCGTTACCACTGGACCAACCGATTGAATATATCTTCTCTATATTGTTCGGAGGCTGGCAACAAAATATATAAAGTTATGAAATAGGTAACTACAAAACTTAGTACCTTTATATGATACAATGGATACACGTTCTCATTGTATCATATAAAGGTAATAAGTTTTGTAGTTACTTACCTATTTCATAACTTTATAACATAGGATGTCTAATATAAACACATCTTAATATATCTTAATAACAAAATATACTCTTAATAACAACACATCTTAATAACAAAATATATGCCACGTCGGTCATCCATTCAGGTACACACCACGCTCAACTGTGCTTCACTTTGGTGTTTTTCTCCCTTTCCTCCCAAACCTCTAATCTAGCTGTCCTGGAGATATCCCACGTACCTGAAGTGGTACATTTGTGTACCTGTTGCACAAATACAATATGTTGTAGTTGGATCACATGTTGTAGATATCACAATGACTGGAACTTGGCTTGACGCACATGGTCGACGGCTGTCGATCGACGAGGTGAATCTATGTTGTCGAGGCAGTGTGGACGGTTCCAGTCGACATACTAATCGACGCGCGAGGACCGTCACGTCCACTATGTGTTAAGAGTGGACGCAGATTTAGAGTACCTAACTATAGGAATGGTTTGCTCCATACACTGTGCTCTTCGCTCCACTCTGTTTTAAGCCTAAGAAATCAAAGCTGAGGGCCCTTGAGCCGGCCCAAAAATTCGGACCCCATCGAAAAATACAAAATTTTGATTATCTAAAGATAAAGAAATATAGTTTGCCATTCAGGAACTTTTTCTGCACACTGTAGGTATGTACTATCACAAGTATTGTACCGAACAACGTGCGTTCTAGTAGTTTTTGTAGTGATTCAACCTGAAAAGAGAATACACATTTCAAAAATTAGTAAAGAACAGAGAAGAGAGATAAAAATTTGTTTCAGCTTAGCCTGAGCTATTACAAATGTTCAGTTCGAAATAAGGTTGCCAGTCTGGTTAGCTTGGTTGGTAGCGCGTCTGCCTTGTAAGCGCTAGGCCGCGGGGCGGATTTTATCCTGGACAAATAATGTTTGTTCTCGGAACGGATGGCGTTCTCCTATCCGGTCTTCCTTCTCCGATTTTGGGACGATAAGACCTCAGCAGTTAGTTCCTTCTATCAAAATCTCTTAATAAAAAGAAGAAAAAAAAAACTAGGTACAAATAAAACTATGGTGTAGTAAAACGTGAATAAAATAATTTACAATTGGTTGAAACAGCTTCTATTTGTTTTAATTATTTAATCAATTCAACATTGATTTGATATCAACTCGTAATACGGATAATTCCATAAAAAGATCCTGATAAAAAGCAATTCATTCAAACAGTTCAGCATATCTAGCAGAATGGTTATCACTAGGCTTACACTC
>NW_007380609.1:0-22064 GCF_000475195.1 Diaphorina citri
CAGAGGCAATATAAATCGACGCCAGGAGGTAAAGGAAGGTAGGACAGGCGGGAGTAATTAAACTTAAAAAAAAAAGTGAAGCCATACAATTTATTTACAAACACACAAAATAATACACCGTGCCCATTTTACACATTATATCTTTTTATCATCATTATTATTTTTATTAGTATTCTTTTCTTTTTTTATCATTTTTGAAAACTGAAATCAAATCCAGCATATCCAAGAGGACCATGAATTTCCCAACTGTTCCCCAGGGAGCATTCCGCCTTCCAGAGAGCAGTTATAACAAGCATAACGAGTATGCTTTTCTACCCTCAATATCAATCCGGGATCATAATATATTTTTTTTCTAAATCTCGCAAATAAATAATTGCATCATACACAGTAATCTCTTCAAAGAGAATTTACATTTTATTCAAATCTTCGGGGATCTTTTTTACAAACTTGTCTCGCATTTGAAATATTTAATTATTCTAATGACGTTATTCCGCACAGTTCACTCGAATTGAATTAAAAACTTTGCCAGTCTCTTCTTCTGGGTTGGTAAAAAAAAACTGCCATCGGTTCAAGCGTCACACCGTTGGTGTGTTTGTTTAGGTGTTCATCAGAGGTTATACACCGGTGAGTTAGCAAACACGCGAAGCCCCCGGGGGGTGGAGGGGGGCGAAGCCCCCCTCCCGAGCACGAAGTGCGAGTTTATAAAGTATCGTTTTTAAAAAAGAGAAAAGGAAAGTTTAAGAAACTGATACTTAAATCTTGAGATTTCATGGAACCTTTGTGTCTGACTGTTTGGAAGTTCCATTTTCTGTGCTTTCAAACGTATTTATTCTTTTACATAGTAGGTACCTACCTCATTTGTTTCATAGGAGGAGGAGATAGATTTTAATTTATGTTCATTTTATTTTTATCTTTAACGTCTTTAGAGTGACCTGCATGCGACGGCAAGTGTCCCTGAAACGTTTGACCGGCTTGGCTAGTTATGAAAGCATAAAACGCAATTGATTTTTTCATTAGTTTATTTGATTTCCTAGAGAGAAATTGTTTTATCTTTAACGTCTTTAGAGTGACCTGCATGCGACGGCAGGTGTCCTTAAGAAACGTTTGACCGGCTTGGCTAGTTATGAAAGCATAAAACGCAATTGATTTTTTCATTAGTTTATTTGATTTCCTAGAGAGAAATTGCCAACAAATTGCCAATATGCCAATTGTTTAACAACAAAAATTGCTAGATAGACTGACCAACATGTTGTACTAATATCCTTGCTTTCATACCCTGATATTATCATAGGTCTAATAATAATCAAACTACATTTATGTACAGATGTGCATTGTACAATGTACATTATAGGTACCAATATTACCAATACATATTACAAATGATTCTGGTATGATATTCTTAACAGGATTCGTTACTTGTCTGACAGTGTTTGGTATTGTCCTTGCTTTCATACCCCGATATTATCATAGGTCTAATAATAATCAAACTACATTAATTTATGTACAGATGTGCATTGTACAATGTACATTATCGGTACCAATATTACCAATACATATTACAAATGATTCTGGTATGATATTCTTAACAGGATTCGTTACTTGTCTGACAGTGTTTGGTATTGGATCTTTGATTTATTGATTTGCCCAGTGATTGATGATCAATGTGTGCTAACAACAATTAATATTCACTCAAATTGATTACTTTTGTATCCGCGTGTACTTTTTGGTTGACCTCTGTGACTACATTCTGTAACATGAGTTACCTGTCAGATTGTCTAGTCACTCCAATGCCATTTTTTTTCTTTTCCTTAGTTGGTAATTTTTTCTTTGTTTACATTACTACATTCTGTAACATAACTAACATGAGTTACCTGTCAGATTGTCTAGTCACTCCAATGCCATTTTTTTTCTTTTCCTTAGTTGGTAATTTTTTCTTTGTTTACATTTCAAAAGAGGCTCCCCTCTTAAGATTTTAAGCTTTTAGAAGGGAAAATGTGAAATTATCAAAAGAGATAGTCAAAAGAAATAAAAAAGCCATACAAGATCCAAGAGGCATTCGTCATATTGCTCTGATTTTTAATTATCTATTTACTATCCCTACACTGATGAAGAGTTGTAAGTTGCAAGATCTTGGATTTCTAATTTTCCATCTTCTAATTCAAAAGTGACATTTCGAACATAAATTTAGAGGCGACTTTCAGTTTTGTCTTTCAATGACATCTTTTGGTACAAAAGTGGCACCAGATATTTAATTGAGATTTCGAAGAAAGGGACGATTTTGGAAGGTTTTTGTGGTTTTAACCTTCTAAAACAGACTTTTAGTTTTGTCTTTCAGTTTGTCACTTTTGGTGCGAATGTGGTGCAATCATTTTGGAAGAACGGCACGAATTTCGAAAGTGTTAATGGGTATCACAAAGCCATCATCAATTTCGTCTTTCAATTCTCTCTTTCGGATTTGGCAATAACTCATAACAATACCAATAATATTAGTGGTGCCTCATAAACCATGTCATGTAGAATCGGTCCCACTAATAATTTTTAATGTCTTTCCAAAGAGCGAACATCCTCCTCCTCCTCTTCCTCCTTCTCCCTCCCTCCCCCTCCTCCTTCTTCTTCTTCTGTTTTGCCCTGTCATTAGACACTGAAACCCCGAAAACACATCCAAAATTTCCCTTCGAAAAGCACTAAAAAAAAAAGTAAAAATCTCGCCGGTTGTAAATCCCAACGAAAAAAGTCATAAAAATCGGGTCGTCAAAATCAGTTGGCAGTAATGATTGATTTGTAGTTTCTCTCTCGGTTTAAAGACTTTATGAGCTATGGGCTCCCCATTCCGAGATGATTCATAAGTTCGTGGAAAGAAGAAGAAGAGAAGTAGGAAAAGAATAATAAGAGAAAGAAGAAGAAGATACGAGGAGGAAAGGAGAAGAAATAAAGGAAAAGGAGAAGAGATACCTAAAGGAGGAGGACGAGAAATGAATAGTAGGAGAATACTAATAAAATTAAAGAGAAAGTAAAAAAAAGAACATTATTGCAGCGCTTGTATAGCTAGACTGATTAATTTGTGGTGTTTTTTCATAAAACTCACTTTACCCTTATAATAATAATAATAATAATAATAATAATAATAATAATAATAATAATAATAATAATAATAATAATAATAATAATAATAATAATAATAATAATAATAATAATAATAATAATAATAATAATAATAATAATAATAATAATAATAATAATAATAATAATAATAATAATAATAATAATAATAATAATAATAATAATAATAATAATAATAATAATAATAATAATAATAATAATAATAATAATAATAATAATAATAATAATAATAATAATAATAATAATAATAATAATAATAATAATAATAATAATAATAATAATAATAATAATAATAATAATAATAGTGCTTATTTATACTGCTCGCATAGGACTGAAAAGTCCCTTTACTCCAGCAGTAGGCTACTACTATTATTGTGGTCAAATTCTCAAATTATATTGAGGATAAAATTCCATACCTCGGCTGGGATTGAACCCACGCCCTCCTGTTTAACAAGCGAGCGTCTTGACCACTACACCACCGAGGTAGGTTGTAGACCGAACACCGAAAGTAGACCCACTTAAAGGAAGATCGGAACCTACCTACCCAAGTAGGTATCTAATTTTACATCAGGTGACATAAGAACCCATCTATTATGTAGGTAGGTACCTGATGTACCAGGTATGTACCTACATAATATGTATAATCAAATTTCATTCAGAAATTGTCACGCTTCTTACACAAGAGAGGATTCAAATTACCGTGGACAAAGAGATATCCAAAACGAATCACCATCAGTTACTCGTGCCAGCCAAGTTAGCTTGAAAGGAGGCGCGCCTACCTTGTAAACGCTAGGTCGCGGGTTCGTTGCTCGATAAGGGCGAATTTCATACTGAACAGATGATGTTCGAGCTTGCATGGCTGGCTTTCTCCTATCCTGTCGTGAAAACAATTTAATTAAAAATTTAAATTGAAAAGAAGAAAAAAAGTGATAGACCTAATGTAAAAAGAAAACTTCCCTACAAATGGAACTTTTTTTGCCTCTCGAACTCTTTTGGAAAAGTCCAACTTTTTTCTCTCATTTAGGTATTTTATAGCTTAGACAAATGTAGCTTTTTTTCCATTAACTACCTGTTTATAATTTGTCATTCTGGCTTGAGTATCGAAATCCCTGATCTGTTTGGACTCTCCTCCTCCTCCCTTCAGACAAAATCCTGGATACGGTCCTGATTATTTCATTATGTAATTAGTTCACTAACGGCTTTCATTTGGTTTAATTCAGTTTTCATTGGTCTTTGAGCCAAAGGTCCAAGATGACATCACACTAATGTAGGTATTTATTTATGTGCTCTTTTTTACTGCTAGGTTATCTCGGATAAACTCATGTCTTTTGAAACAATTACCCATTCGTTTGTGATCTGTCTTTTTACTTTATTGTTCTCTCTCTTCCTCCCATCTTTCTCTCTCTCTCTCTCTCTCTCTCTCTCTCGCAAACAACCATCGTATCAAGTTTAAAACATTTTCAGTGTTCTCGCAAAATTTCGTCTAAATGTTTCTAGCGACAGTGAAGTTCAGAGGGGGGAGGGGGAGAGGGAGAAGAGCGAGGGGAGAGAGCGAAAGAATCGAAAGTGAATATTAAATGTGATTTTAATGTGTTTTGTTGCAAGGAACTGTTTAATTATTCAATAAGAGAGTGATGACTCCCTATTCTCGCTTCAAATTCTCCTCACACTCCATGAGGAAAATTTGGGATGGGTATACGATCACAGTTTCACACGTCCATCCAGTTCTGTACCATGCTCGACGTTGCTCAATTTGAGTGCTCTGTTTGTGGTCGATGGGTATACGATCACAGTTTCACACGTCCATCCAGTTCTGTACCATGCTCGACGTTGCTCAATTTGAGTGCTCTGTTTGTGGTCATACATCATAATCTCGAGGCTTAAACTTCAGTGGACAAAACGTTATGACTATTATACATATGAGTAGTTAAGTTTCCTTTGTGAGTTGAATAGTCCGCTCAAAAACCAATTAAGGCCGTTGGATAGAGTTACTTACCTATGGCGGAAAAAACGGACAAACTCAAAGATAAATCGTCGAGTTAAAATTTAAACCTCGCTTCGTTCGTTGATAGGTTTGAGGATTTTTATCACTCTATTGTAGCAGGGTATAAAGAGAGAGGTGGGGGGGGGGAGAGACACTTTTCAATAGGACTGTATGAATATTTAATAGCAATTAAAAAGCGATCAAATTAAAACGAATGAAAAAAAAAAACACTTTGGGACAAGATTTACATTGGAACCCGGAACCTTCTCTCTCTCTCTCTCTCTCTTCTACTCTATCTCTCTCTCTCCTCCCACTCTCACTCTCTCTTCCACTCATTCTGTCCCTTTTTTTCTCACTCCCTTTTTTAAGAGAATGAAGACAAAGTCATGCCCTTAAGGGCAGGAAGGGTTGTTTTTTATATTTATTTATTTTTTATATTTGTTACTTTTGTGATGTTTTAAATTTTAGGTAATCCAGATAAAACAAACATCTATCCTGATTTTAGGTACCTAGGTACAAAGTTACAGGAACGCATAGTCTTTCCTGAAATAGGGCCCAGGTTGTTAGGTGTCTATCCAAAGGTTTTTCAGTCGAAAAGTCAAGTTCCCTAAATATTTGGGGGGAGGGAGAAGGAGAGGCAAGGACTAAGAGGGAGGAGAGTGGTTCGAAAGGAGGGGAGAAAAGAAGGAAGAGGAGAAGAGAGACTGGAATAAAGGGAAGGAAATGGGGGTAAAAGACTCTGAGAGGAGGTGATAAAGGGGTACAGAAAGAAGGAAAAGAGAAAGGAGAGGGGAATGGAGGAGATGGACTAAGAAATTAGGTGATAAAGGAGGATTGAAGTAGGTAGAAGGGGAGGTGAGAGAAGAAAGAAAATAACCGAAAGGATAGGCGATAAAGGGAGACATAAAGAAGAGGAGGAGCAGGAGGAGGAAGAAGAGAAAGAGTGGAATGGAGGTGAAATACTCGAAAATGTTGGAAAGTGGACATGTCCATCGTTGCTGTGAAGTGGACATTTTGTCGGGAGGAGGAGAAAGAGTGGAATGGAGGTGAAATACTCGAAAATGTTGGAAAGTGGACATGTCCATCGTTGCTGTGAAGTGGACATTTTGTCGAGTGCACTTAGCCGTATGATGGTCAATCTAGGACACATTGGGGGGGGGAGGGGAGGAGGAGGAGGGGAAAATGGAGATGATAGGATTGATAGGGGAAGTATGGGCTGTATGAGCCACTTAATAAATCTAGGATAAAAACGGAGAAGGAGGGAAAGTGCTGAATTTATTGAGGGAGAAAAATAGAAATCTATGTCACCCAACATCAAAATCCCGAGGTACTTTTGTTCTGGCACTACTGACGAAATTTTCATTTGTGTCGTTTGGTACTCTGATGCCTGAATTGCGGAATATTGGAGATGTGAAATGTAGGACGGCAGAACATTTACCTATTATGTACCACGAACAAATTCGGGTGTCCAAAGTATTTAGGTATGAAACATTTTTCACGAAATATACGGCACCGAAAACAATGGCGGGAGAGAGAAAAAAAAAATGCAATTTAATTTTTTAAATTTGGAATATCATTTTTGAAAGCTCTACTGGCTTATAGTTCGCAATCTCTGCGAGACAGCAAGGCTGATGGAGGCCTTTGACCTTGTCACTCACCATCACCAGGCTCAAAAAATTTAACAAAGTGACTTTGGAAAGAATAAGGTTGGGTGTCTACACCACGGAGTTGTAAGTGTTTCTTCGAAACGGAGGAATGAAACCCAGAACAAAACTAAAAGAATCAGAAGTAAGTTTCTTCCCCCAAGGGGTGCAAGACATTTTTTGAGGTTACCTACTTCCTTCTTCCTTGATAGTTTTGCATGCAACCTAACCCTCCTCCTCATTTTTCGTCTACCTCTCTCTCTTTCTTTCTCCCATCTGTTTATTTCCTTCTTTCTCTCTCTCCCTCTCTCTTACACAATGTTTTCTTTATCTCTTTCTTTCTTCCATTATCTCTCCTTCTCTCTCTTTTTTATACAGTTTCTCTTCCTCTCCCTCTCAATCTCTCTCTCTCTCTCTCTCTCTCTCTCTCTCTCTCTCTCTCTTCTAATACTTCTTTTCCACCCAACGATTTTTAAAGGTTATATAAAATTTTCTTCTTTTCGGTGCTTCTTCCATCTTCACACTCTATCGCTCTCAGTAATTGGTTGATTGCCATTCTCTGAAGGGAATATGAGCGACCTAACTTACCTACTCGTTGCTATGTAAAGTGAGGAAACTGTGATAATTATCTCCACTGATAATACACTACTGATACACACACATTTTCTCAGATAATCTTCTCTGTTAGTAGTAAATTCCTACCTAAATAATACTCCTTACAGTAGGTGTAAACATTAAATCAATATTTTTTTATTAAAATCAGAAAATGGTAAATTTGTCAACAGAAACAAATTATTTACTGACACACTCAACGTCACTTCGTGCAGTCAATTATTATTTTATACTTAGCCGCATTTCCCCCCCAATTTTCTCAGACTCCAAGCCCACGTCCTGCTCTTCTCTCCGCGACTGATTTTCACATAAAAGACAGTCGTTTTAATTATCCATTCTATATCTGTCCTGTATATTATTTGGATTATTTGTAGTATTATTTATGACGGTATTTTGCTGATGACAGGCCGGACATAAATTATGCTATCACCGCGTTCTATCGTTACCAGAACAGACCAAAAATCAAATAACCGGAGTGAATTAGCGGAAGCAGGAGTGAATTAGTGGAACCTGAAGATTATGGGCAATCTGGTGTCATACGGTTCTAAATCTAAATTGATTGATTCATTCTAAAGCCTCGTTTACATAGGTCAAATAGATGAGAAAGTAGGCGGTCAACTTGCATGCAAGTTAGGTACATGTGTGCAAGCGAGCGGTCAATTTGCATGCAAGTAACATGAATGTCAATTGACCCGTGTGGATGCAAGGTGCACGTGTGAGGGTAACTTGCATGCAAGTTGATTGAACGTTGTGAGTCAGGATTGAAACTGAGAACAGTAAGCTACAAGTTTAGGGTTATCCAGTAGGTAATCCAGATAAAACAAACATCTATCCTGATTTTAGGTACCTAGGTACAAAGTTACAGGAACGCATAGTCTTTCCTGAAATAGGGCCCAGGTTGTTAGGTGTCTATCCAAAGGTTTTTCAGTCGAAAAGTCAAGTTCCCTAAATATTTGGGGGGAGGGAGAAGGAGAGGCAAGGACTAAGAGGGAGGAGAGTGGTTCGAAAGGAGGGGAGAAAAGAAGGAAGAGGAGAAGAGAGACTGGAATAAAGGGAAGGAAATGGGGGTAAAAGACTCTGAGAGGAGGTGATAAAGGGGTACAGAAAGAAGGAAAAGAGAAAGGAGAGGGGAATGGAGGAGATGGACTAAGAAATTAGGTGATAAAGGAGGATTGAAGTAGGTAGAAGGGGAGGTGAGAGAAGAAAGAAAATAACCGAAAGGATAGGCGATAAAGGGAGACATAAAAAGAGGAGGAGAGGAGGGAGGAAGAAGAGAAAGAGTGGAATGGAGGTGAAATACTCGAAAATGTTGGAAAGTGGACATGTCCATCGTTGCTGTGAAGTGGACATTTTGTCGAGTGCACTTAGGCCGTATGATGGTCCAATCTAGGACACATGGAGGGGGGAAGGGATAGGAGGAAGAGAGAAAGAGTGGAATGGAGGTGATCGAATATACTCGATAAATGTTGGAAAGTGGACATGTCCATCGTTGCTGTGAAGTGGACAATTTTGTGAGTGCACTTAGCCGATGATGGTCAATCTAGGACACATTGGCGGAAGAGTAGTGAGGAGGAGGGAAAATGGAGATGTAGGATTGATAGGGGAAGTATGGGCTGTATGACCACTTAATAAATCCTAGGATTAAAAACGGAGCTAGGAGAGGGAAGTGCTGATTTATGAGGGAGAAAAATAGAAATCTATGTCACCCAACATCAAAATCCCGAGGTATGATACTGACACTACTGATTATTATGTACCACGAACAAATATTTTACATATGTACCACGAACAAATGCGGTGGTTACAAAGTATATATGAAACACAATGTTTCTAGTTTTCTACTATGGTCTTACCGCTACAGCGTACATTAACATGTCCTGCAGGCCTGCAGCGCTATCGCAGTTTGTACGCACTCGCACATTATTACCATAGTATCCTGTGTCTGGACTTCTGGACAAGAGGCCATAAATATTAGCTATAGAATTAAACAAAATAAAATAAAAACTTGTACAGTTTCAAGAAAAAAAAAAAAAAAAAAAAAAAAAACTTGCAGTGTTTATCGGTCAATGTTCAACAGATGCCAGCCTAGTTAGCTTAGTTTAGTTGGTAGTGGCGTCTGCCTTGTAAGCGCTAGGCCGGGGTTCGATTCCCGCCCGGGCGATTTTATCCTGATGGGATATGTTCGTTCTCGGAGCGGCTGGCTTTCTCCTATCCTGTCTTCCTTCTCTCTTCGATTTCGGGACGATAAGACCATAGCCAGTTACAGTTCCCTCTGTCAAACTCTTAAAAAAAAAAAAAAAAAAAAAAAAAAAATGTTCAACAGAAGGTCAAAAACCAAAAATATAAAACATTAAAACTACAAAAAAAAAAAAAAAAAAAAACACCCCATGAAATGCGAGCAGGGTAGGTATCGTTACGCCAAGGCGCTCTCTCGTTAAAGGTACGTTTTAACACAAATGGGTACACAACACGGTAGCAATTAATCTCATTTTCCGCACGGGGAGCGAAATCCCTACGAGTAAAAAAAAAAAAAAAAAAAAACAAACATTAGATATTCCGTCCTTACACCCGGGCCTTTTTGAGGTTATCTTTTTAGTTTTCTAAACAAAAAAATAAAAAAAAAAAAAAAAAAAAAAAAAAAAAATCAAAATAAAAGCAAATAAATCTTGAAGCACGTCGGGGAGGGGTAAATGTAGTGGCGTGGGGCAGGATGATATCAGGGGTTCTGATGATTTTAGGGGGTCGTAATGGTTTTAGGGGTCATGATGGTTATTTATTGACTGTGGAGGGAGTGGAGACTTCATTTTGGTGTCAATCAGACAATGGTGTTTAGTGCCAAATTATGGAGAGGATCGGGAGAATGGAGGGGAAATGAGTAGGAGAAACTTGAGCGACGAGTGGGGGGTAAATTTGGTAAGTGAGAAATTTTATCTCAAAGGAGGCATTCAATGATATTTTTGTTTATTTTATGATTTTTCCGGGTTTTTAATATCCAGTTAGGTAGGTATTTTTTTTTTTAGGGTTTCTTGTGTTGACTTTAAAACAATCTCATTTCGAAATGATTATTTTCAATGTGGGTACCTACGCCACTGGTCAATCCATCAACTCCTCACACCCGCCTTCCTTCCAACCCATACCCTCTCCCTCCCCTCCTCCACTGAATAACAAATAGTATAAATTATTACCTAACCCCCCCCCCCCCCCCCCCCCCCCCCCCCCCCCCCAGCTCTGGCCTTTGCATTAACTCCCAGGTTACTACGGCTAAGGTTCCCTGCCACACATATGATTAAATACTTCTATTCACGCCTTCTCTAGCTTTTTACTTTCCTTATCCTATAGGAAGGAAAGTATTGTAATCGGGTCAAATTTTCGATGGTCAGTTTTTAGTGTCAAAACACGTTTTGAGGTCCCTAGAGCCTAAATCCAAAGTTTCAGCCATTGGTCCGTGTCTGTGTGTCTGTCTGTAAACAAAATATCTCGAGAACGGTAAGAGCTAGAGACTTGAAATTGGTATGTAGCTGTCAAATGTGATAAGGATGCGACACGAACCGTTTGGTTGAGATGGTTGCTGCGCTTGGCGGTATTTTGACCGCTTTTGGACAGATTTCGACCGTTTTTTGGCGGTTTTCAGCTATAGCGACAAAACGGTTAGAGATATTGTAAAAGTTAGGGTAAAAGAACACTCAAATAAGCATCATTCAATAGGATAAGGAAAGTCGTGTGATGTTCACACCAGATTGTTGTTTTTATGACTACAATTTTGGAATACTACTGGTTTGATAGCATTCTTTAAGCCCTTTCTTCTCTCCCTTTCTTTATTTTCCATCCCATAATTTATTCCTAAACACGGGACATTATGCAACGATTTCCCCTCTTTTTCCCCTCTTCGCCCCCTTTTCGTTTGCCTTCTGTTCCATGCTAACTAGTTCCAGCAGATCATACACAGAAAGCCCACTCCGAGGCTTAAGTGAACAGCCCTATAGGATGGGTTGAGCTTATACGAATCTAGTTCAACAGATACCTAGATGGTCAATGAACTAACGTGTATTTTCCAATTTTCTTTTCCGGAAACTTTCGGGAACCGGTTCCTTTGGGAAACTGAAATGGCGCCTGTACTAAACCATAGGAAATCCCAAATGGCGCCTCATCTGAATCGTTTCCATTTCAAATGAAAAGCATGTAGCAAACAGTTGGTATTTGCCACTTCTCAACTTCTCTTCTGGGTATAAACTACCAGACAACGTTCGACAGCTGATATCACAGAGGGAATGTCAATGGCAATACTTGGAAATGAAATCTTCCTAAAGACAGCTGACACCAAGTAGTTCCAGGAACACTATTCAGTCACGCTGAAAATGGAAACTGTGTAAAACAAACAGAACATTTTGCATATGAAGATTGCTCGGGAAAAGCACTTATCGACATCGAAAAAGCGTTTGAAATGTCGAGTTGAGGTTTGGGCCAAATCAAGTGGACATCAAATTCAGTGAAATTTCAGACCCACTTGGAGTACGGGATTAGTTGAAGGGGTTCGATTGATCGAATAGTACCTACCAAGATGAGTTTGGTTCGTATTTCCTAGAATTTGATTGGTTACGCAGGGTACCAACCTATGGCCTTTATAGCCATTAAGCACCGCGTCTATTTTCGTTCGGACGTTCAACGAAATTAGGCATAGAAAATTAGGTGAATTAGGTTTCATTTCCTCCCTGACGGAATTCCAAATATTTGTAAAAGCCCCAATCAATATGTATTGTGCTCACCGGAGCAGCAAAACATTAAACTTGGGCCCAATTATTATTTTTTTTTTTGTGTCCCCCTCTTCCTCCTTTTCTCCTCTTTCTCCTCCTCCTCTTCTCATCTGGAGACACTTTTTTTTTCTCTCCACAATGCTCCATGAGGCACAATGTGAAAATTTGCATTAAAAAAAATCCCCCCTAAATTATTCATTCAATTGCGGACGCTACCGGGACATTGGTGTCTCCTCCAATCCCTCCTCCTCTTTTTTTCTTCTTCTCCTCCTCCTCCTTTATGTCGTCCTTCCTCTTCTCCTCATCAAACCTCTCATCTCTCCCTCCTCCTAATTCTCTTCCTCCTCCTTTTCCTCTTCTTCCATTTTCCCTCCTCCTCCTCCTCCTTCTTCTTCTTCATGTCGTCCTTCTACTTCTCCTCCTTCTCTTCTTCCTCCTCCTTCTCCTCTTCTTCTTTTTCCATCTCCTCCTCCTTCTTCTTCTTCTTCTTCTTCCTCCTCCTCATTTTTTCCTTGTCATCATATCCTACATCTCTTCAACTCCATCTTCTTCTCCTCTATCTCCTCTTCCTTAATTCCTAATGAACTCGCGGCGTGGAAACGCCAAACCGCTCGGAAAGGCGGAGCGCGGCGGTCGAAAAGATGCGTCTGGAAGAAGAATGGATGGGTGACAAATGATGACGCCCCCCATCTCCCTTCTGTCTTCCCTGGAGCAGACCAGGATGGGAGAGGGAGGGGGAGCAGACACTATGACGAAAAGTTAATAAAGCGACGCTCAAAGGGAGAGGTATTTAGATTGGAGGGGAGAAAAGGTAGGGAGAGAGAGAGTCAAGGAATTGGGAGGCGAAGGAGGTGTGAGAAAAGGGGATGGAGAGAGAGAGAATGAAAGGTAAGAGGGAGGGAAAGATTGAGGATGCAAAGGAATTGGGAGCAAAGGATTCAGGACAAGGTATTGTCTGAAAGGTGCAAAGGTACAGGAAGATATTAAGGACGAGAGAGAGGAAAGATGACAAACTGAGGAAAGATTAAGGTCAGAGGTACCATGTAGGGTAAGGTCTTAAGGTACGTTGTAGGGTAAGGTGTATCCTATGTCGTCTATGTAGGTAATATCTATCCATATTTTCCAGTCCCAAAAATTCAACAGAAAAGACAAGGTAAATAAGTACTACTTACTTACTTTCCGTGTCCAGCTCGATCGTCAATTCTTGTCCATCCAGAAAAGAGCGGTCTGGATGGCCGTGTCATTTGCATGCAAAAAATCTAGCTCCGTGCAGGGTTTCTCCAAGAGAGGACATACAAGTTAGTAAATGAGCAGGATCTAAAACCAACTTGGAAAAATGGGGTCTTTTACCTGCTGACTCTGACAATCTGTGTGAATGTGGCACACTTCAAGGTAAATTTAGTTGTTCTTAGAGGTGCCGATGGCGTCTAGAATGTCTAGATTTACAAGCTACAGTGACGATAGTACATTGAATGCTCTAAGTTTCCAGTGGGTAATTAAAGGTAAGCAACTTTGGGTGTGGTTGGTATCTGGATACAAAAAAAATCTAGATTTACATAATAAAATTAAATATAGAGGACCCGAAATTATCAAACTATTCTGATTATATATACCTTACTAACTTTCATCTAATCTTATTATTTCAATACCAACATACAACAGAATCTTATCTAATTCCCAACAGTGTAAAAATACAAACCGAAATTGGATTTTTCCTCTAAATGTATCCTCTTTTTCTTCTTCCTCTTCTTTTTCTTCTTCGGGCAGTAATCGAATCTTTATAATGTTGGCAGTTGGCAGTCATCGAACTTTATTTTCCTAATAATGTTGGGAAGATTATGTTTTGTGGCAAGTCTGCAGATTTACTTACCTACATAAAATTCATGTTTTGTTTACCCTACATGAAAATTTATGTTTTACAATATGGCGGAACAGATTTAGGTGAACAGAGATGTCAGGGAGAGAGAGAGAGAGTTTTCACCTAAATCAGCGAAATTAGAAAGAGATAAGAGACTATTGAGACGAGGTCAATATTGAAACGTAAATAAAACAAAAGAGAGAGAGGAAAAGAGAAAGAAGGGGAAGAGAGAGGAAGTATATTAAAAAAAAGAGAGAGAGAGGGTAGGTACGTAGGTAGAAGATAGAGAGAAGGAAGAAATATGAAAAAGAGTAAGAGAGAGATAGACATTTTGAGAGAGAAGAGAGACCGAGAAATGTAGATAATAAAATAAGTAGAAAGAGAAAGTACAGCACAGAGAGAGAGAGAGAGGGAGAGAGAAAGAGAGAAAGAAGAAGTTATAAATAGAAAAAAAAGAGGAAGAGAGAAAGACAGAGATAGGAAAAAGAGGGATAGAGAAACGAACGGCAGGTACCTTAGGTATGTAGGTATCTTCATTAAAAAATTTCGTTCCTCAGGATCGTAATATCTGGTGAAAATAACAGGGGGGGGCGGCACCTCTGCACAGAAGTAGGTATCATCTCTCACCATCAGACCAGAGGATAAACTTTGTCACTGCTGACGAAAAAGCTCAGGAATTAATTAAAATTATAATTCACTTTGTAGGATTTTTTTTTCTCTCGTCCAAAATTATACAAAAATAATGCTTTATTTTTGTTGGGATTAAAAAAAAAAAGTTCTTCAAACAGGAGAAAACACCTAAATCCATTTTGAATTATTCATTTTTATTTATTTATTTTTTTTTTACGAAATATACGGCACCGAAAACAATGGCGGGAGAGAAAAAAAATGCAATTTAATTTTTTAAATTGCGAATATCATTTTTGAAAGCTCTAAGTACTGGCTTATAGTTCGCAATCTCTGAGAAACAGCAAGGCTGATGGAGGCCTTTGACCTTGTCACTCACCATCACCTGGCTCAAAAAATTTAACAAATTGACTTTGGAAAGAATAAGGTTAGGTGTCTACACCACGGAGTTGTAAGTGTTTCTTCGAAACGGAGGAATGAAACCCAGAACAAAACTAAAAGAATCAGAAGTAAGTTTCTTCCCCCCAGGGGTGCAAGACATTTTTTGAGGTACTTCCTTGATAGTTTTGCATGCAACCTAACCCTCCTCCTCATTTTTCGTCTACCTCTCTCTCTTTCTTTCTCCCATCTGTTTATTTCCTTCTTTCTCTCTCTCCCTCTCTCTTACACAATGTTTTCTTTATCTCTTTCTTTCTTCCATTATCTCTCCTTCTCTCTCTTTTTTATACAGTTTCTCTTCCTCTCCCTCTCAATCTCTCTCTCTCTCTCTCTCTCTCTCTCTCTCTCTCTCTCTCTTCTAATACTTCTTTTCCACCCAACGATTTTTAAAGGTTATATAAAATTTTCTTCTTTTCGGTGCTTCTTGGTCCGAAACAACTTTCACAATAACAAAGAAAAAGAAAGAAAAGAGGATTAGAGAAAGAGAAAAAGAAGATAAAAAGTGTGTGTGAGCGAGGGAGATATACCTACCTAGAGAAAGAGAGGGGGAGGGAGAAAGAGAGGGGGAGGGAGAAAGAGAGAGAGAGAGAGAAAGAGAAAGAGAGAGAGAGAGAGAGAATAACTAAGAAAAAGAAAGAGAGATAGATAGAGATGTAGAAAAAGGGAGATACAAGAGAGAAGGAGATGGAGAGAGGTAAAGAGAATGAGAGATAAAGAAAGAGAAGAGAGGGAGAGAAAGAGAAGGTAGAGGAGAGAGAGAAGAAAGGATAGATAAAGTGTGAGATAGTGAGAGAAAATAAATGAGAGAGAGAGAAAAAAGAAGAGAGTCAGAGAGAGAGAGAGAGAGAGAGAGAGAGAGAGAGAGAGAGAGAGAGAGAGAGAGAGAGAGAGAGAGAGACTTATTCCACCCCGAGAAACGCAACCCAGAAAGTTGGATAGAAAGAGACAACGATACTGTGTATACAGAAATGGAAAAAAGTTTGGGCAAAACTTAAATTTGTTTCTGGTACTTATAGTGACGATGGCCTTTCACTCCTTGTGAACTTCCTGGTAGAATAAAATTTGTAAAGAGAAAAATTAGTTTTTTTATGAACAATTTCGGTAGAGGAAACTGTAACTGCAAAGAGATAAGGTCTTATCATCATCATGAAAGCAAAGAGGGAGGGAAGATCGGAGAAAGACAGCCGTTAAGAGAACAAACCTGATCTAATTCTAGGTTAATATCCGCCCCGGGCGGGAATCAATCCCGTGATAAGCGCTTACAAGGAAGACATGCTGCTCTCCAATAGAGCGTTCTTAGAATCGAAAGTGTTGAGTTTTCTTTAGAGTTTAGAAGGCTATCCAGTAGAGGCTATACAGTTTCAGTTACCCCCGATTCCTCTCATAACCAACCCTCTCCCTCCGTCCCACTCAAATGGACAAGATGTCTAGGGGAAGGAGGGGGCGAAGAAGTTACTTGAGGACTGTAGAGAGAGAGAAATGAGTACATCATTTGATTTGCTGAAAATGACGTCCTGAGAGAGAGAGAGAGAGAGAGAGAGAGAGAGAGAGGGGGAAAGAATGAATTAAAGAGAAAGAGGGAAAGAGAGAGAGGAGGAAGAGGGAGACAATATAATGAGATATTGTGGCAATGAGATGTACTTCCAGAAATACATACACTTATAGGTATACAAAAAACCTTGATGCTAGATGTATGTACAAAGTATATAAACAAGTATACAATGTTGTATTTTGTAATAGAAGGATGGAGGAAGAGGACATTATACTCAGACCTGTAGATACAAAATATATGTAGAGAGAGAGAGAGAGAGAGAGAGAGAGAGAGAGAGAGAGAGAGAGAGAGAGAGAGAGAGGGAGGGAGAGCAACAGAAAGAGATATACTTCCAGCAGTACCTACATACACTTATAAGTATACAAAAAAACCTTGATGCTAGATGTATCTACAGACTATATAAACAAGTATACAATGTTGTATATTGTAATAGAAGAATGGAGGAAGAGGACATATACTCAGACCTGTAGATACAAAATATATGGAGAGAGAGAGAGAGAGAGAGAGAGAAGGAGGGTCAGCAACATAATTACTATCCCCCTCCCCTCCTCTCCATCTTTTTTAATTTCCCCACTTTTAAACTGTTTCCTTTTTCTCTCTTTACGTTCTTCTCCTCCCCCTCCTCCTCCTCCTTCTTCTTCTTTTTCTCTCCTCCTTCTTTTCCTCTTCTACTTCGCTTTCTCCTCCTATCTTTCCTTTACTTTTTAGTCCGTCCTTCCTTTATTATTACTAATAATAAAAGGTATAGGGGACGGACTATTGTATTCACTTCAGTGTCGTCTGTCGGTCTGTCGGTCGGTCGGTCGGTCGGTCTGTCTGTCCCCATAGAAGGACTTATCCAAACCTAGTCGACCTATATATCAAATTAAAGGTATTTTTACAAGGAACACGAAAATGGTGGTGCAAATTTTGTCCAGAAAACCATAAAGCCAAAAAACCAAAAAAACTGGTTTTTGGGGGATTTTTTTCACATTTTCTCACACAAATGAGCTCTGATCTCGAAATTTGTCGCGACGACCTATGAACTCAAAGCGAGAAAGCTTTAGATAACACTTCAGTCGATCATTTAAGGATTTAAGACCGGTTTTAGCGTCACCTATGTTAAGCTACGCCGAGAAAGGCCAATAAATGGATGAGTGACTTAAACATTATATTGGGAATAAAGAGAGAACGGGCTCTAGTCTTGATTTTAAATCAAGAATAAAACATTACATAACTTGTAAACATGTAAACCCCCCCCCTCCCCCCCTGTATCTTCTGTATAATTTTTGTACTTACAACTAAAGTTGTGTAAATAAAGAAATAATTACATGAAAGTAAAATTAAAAAATCAAATCAAGAATAATAATAAACTGAATAATAAACAAATTAGGTAGGTACATAGGTACTGATTTTCTCCTTGTTCTTCTCTCACTGCCCTTTTCCCTCTTCCTTCTACTCCACCTTTTCATTATCATCCTCATCCTGTCCCTTTTTTCCGTTATTTTTTCGTCTTTCTTCCTCATCCTTCTCTTCCTCCTCACATCCTCTGTTGTTTTTTTGGAGAGTAAATTTAATATAATATTCTGGCGGTCACCCACAAAAACAAATCCATTAAAACGAAAAATAAAAAATATATGCATATTAAAAAAAATGAGACACCAATTTGACGTCGACATAAACGGAATTCAAATTACTCAAGTTCCAATGAATCAATGATGATGACCTTGATGAGCAACGTTGAGCTTAGTTGGTGACATGTGACCAGATGCGGATAATCGTGTGTTGCCGTCTTTTACCGGCCAAAGTCCCAGGCTGTTTTAGGTTGATCTGATGATGCCGGGTAGGCTGATGAGACTGATGAGGGGAGCGTGAAAACGTCCCGAGCTAAAACCGCTTAAGCTGTGGTTATACAGTGACGCGTAAAACTCATTGATCGGTAGGATGTAACTGCCTGGCTTAAAGTGCCACCCTGGATTTCACACCTGTCCTAACCCACCTATCGACCTAATATCCCCCACCCATTCAATGTACCCACCCACCCATCCACGGGCAGGACAATGGGGGGGAAATGGAAACTAAACTTTTTCTCCCAACTTCCGTTCTTTCCCAAAAACAGTTTTTGTGTCCAAATCCCCCCCTGTTCCACCCTCTCCTCAGAAAACCCGAAAAAATATGATTACAAATGAATAATTATTTTATCTTGCCACACAGAATTTCATTTTTTCCTGCCGCGCCGAATTTAAGGGGTTTGGGGGGGGGGGGCGAGGGAGGGGGGAAGGATTTATGAGGAAAGAAGGGGAAGAAGAGGGGAGGGAGGGGGGGATTTATGAGAAAAGGAGATAAAGTAGGGGGACAAAGGGCAAAGTGAGCTGGGTTGGTAGTAGGGGGAGTGAGGGTAAGGTGAGTCAGATGGGGTGGTTTTTAGCTTGTAACCACTAGGTTGTTCTTCACTTTTTGGCTTTTGGCTTTTTAGCCTGTTTTTAAGGCTCGTTTCGTTGTTTGTAGAAGACGTTTTTCCTTGAAGATTTAAGAGATTTGATAGAGAGAACTGAAAGAGAAGAGAGAAGGAAGACAGGATAAGAGAAGAACTCTTTTGAATTTCATGATTCAGCACCCTTTTTGAATGATAAAGGGAAGTATGGACTGGAGGACCATTCCACAAAAATGCAAAGTGGTACTTTATAAATTTGTGTTACTGAAGGTTTGGATAAACGGGGGATGCATTCTTGCAACACATTTCATTTTAGGTATGCACCTCTGTACTTCATGTTTTTTCTGCTTCAATTCAATTCAATTTTATTTCAATTCAATTTTTATTGTATTATTAATACACATTATATACAATGCTTCTTCTTCTTTTTCTTCTTCTTCTTCTTCTTCTTCTTCTCCTTCTCCTCCTCCTCCTTCTTCTCCTCCTCCCCCTCCTTCTTCTTCTCCTCCTCCTTCCTCCTTCTTCTCCTCCTTCTTCTTCTTCTTCTCCTTCTTCTTCTTCCTCTTCTGACACGAGCATAATATGTTTCACCACCATCAGGAAAGTAATCACTTTTTTACGCTCCTCTGAAGTACTGAGCGATACATCCTTAACCCTACAGACAGACACCTTTATTAGGTGTGTTGATGGATTGCGGTTTCTAAGATAGGTGCTATCTGTATCGCAGGAACAGGAATCTAGTTTTCGGGAATTTCATTATCACCGATGATAGACGCAAAATTAATGGTGTAAAAGTACCTATTTTTTACGGAGTGTTAGGTATTTCTTATTTCTGGGAGATCCGTTTTACGGGGTCTCATGTTTACTTTGCTCATTTTTTATGCCCCCCCCCAAAATAGGTCGGCATCTTCTTTCAGAAGGGGTTTTTTTATGAGGAACAAGTACCTTTTTCTATGAGGAACAAGTACTAAAATGTTTTAAGTCTATTAAAGTGTAACCAAGGTGCTACAAGCCTAAACAAGCTCCTCATTATATTTTTCGGACTGCACAATTAATATCATGGTTGTACAACCAAAATAAAAGACAAAAAAACATCACTCCATTCATTATCATTACTAACATTAGTATTCAACATACATTAAAATGTATGTTGAATACATTAAATTACTAACATTAGTATTCTAATGCTTTAAAATTAAATTGATGGCACGCCGCCAATGCAGTGAAGCAGAAGTGAGATTAGAGGAAAGAGGAGTGCAATGAGGGGAAAGAAAGGTAGGTACTACGTGAAGGAGGAGCACACAAATTATGAAGTGAATAAAAGGCGGGGTACAAAATTGATTTCTAATCTTTTTTGGGGATGGGATGGATTTTTGTTTATTTTTTGTGGGCACTTGATTGATTTTGGGAGGAACGACTTGGCGGGGTCTTTTTTATGCCACGAAGTGGTATTTTTTGGGAGGATCTCATAACTTTTTGCAGAAACTTAGCATAATAATATGACGTATGAGCGTAGCGCAACAAAGTACAAAGACAATAAGCATAGTAACATCATTTGGTAAGGTTTGGTGAGTTTGGGTTATTTCTCAGTGAAAAACACCATGGTAATATATTTGGGTAAGTTTTAGTAAGTTCGGGTCGTTTCCGAGTGAGAAAATACCATAATAACATCATTATGTAAGTTTTAGTAAGTTCGGGTCATTCCCCAGTTAAAAATGCCATAGTAACATCATTGGGTAAGTAAGTTCCGACCATTTCCGAGTGAAAATGCCGTAATATCATCATTGGGTAAGTTTTGGTAAGTTCCGAACATTTCCGAGTGAAAAATACCATAATAACATCATTGGGTAAGTTTTGGTAAGTTCCGAACATTTCCGAGTGAAAAATACCATAATAACATCATTGGGTAAGTTTTGGTAAGTTCCGAACATTTCCGAGTGAAAAATACCATAATAACATCATTGGGTAAGTTTTGGTAAGTTCCGAACATTTCCGAGTGAAAAATACCATAATAACATCATTGGGTAAGTTTTGGTAAGTTCCGAACATTTCCGAGTGAAAAATACCATAATAACATCATTGGGTAAGTTTTGGTAAGTTCCGAACATTTCCGAGTGAAAAATACCATAATAACATCATTGGGTAAGCTTTGGTAAGTTCCGATCATTTCCGAGTGAAAAATTAAATAATAACATCATTGGGTAAGTTTTGGTAAGTTCCGAACATTTCCGAGTGAAAAATACCATAATAACATCATTGGGTAAGCTTTGGTAAGTTCCGATCATTTCTGAACCCCCACCCCACCCGCTCATCAGTTAGTCGGAGATCACACTCCTTACCACTCGGACACGCCGACTTCTGCCTCTACGAAGCAGAAAACTTCCTTATTAATCAACTCGAGCGATAATTTAGAATTTTTCCCCTAAAAATCACTCTTTTATCAAACAGTGGGATTCGAACCCCCACCCCACCCGCTCATCAGTTAGTCGGAGATCACACTCCTTACCACTCGGACACGACGACTTCTGCCTCTACAAAGCAGAAAACTTCCTTATTAATCAACTCGAGCGATAATTTAGAATTTTTCCCTTAAAAATCACTCTTTTATCAAATTTAAGGCTGAAGGGGCCGCCTTGAAAATATGAAAAGGCACACCTACCACTCACGAGAAAGAAAATGAGCCATCAACCATCAAAATCGGTCCAGTGGTTCAGTCTTGTCAAATTTCTTTGCAGGGAAGCAGCGTTAAATTTTGCTCCTGAATAAGTCAATTTTTGCAGTGGTTTGAGAGTGAATTCTGGTGTAATTTTTTGCATACAGACGTTTTTTGATACCCTGAACACAGTGAACTAATCAGTTTTTGTGTAAAGTTTACCCCAAGTGTGTAATTTGGACATTTATCACATATTGGGACCCCCCCCTCGTCCGATATATTTGAAATTTTGGCCAGTCACTTTTTTCCAAATTAAATAAGATAGAAATTTTCTTGCCGATATTTTCGATGTTGAACTGAGTCTCCAGGCTCGTCAAGCATCATGGATTCTATAGATAGGGAACCCCCCGATA
>NW_007380610.1:0-1703 GCF_000475195.1 Diaphorina citri
ATAGAAATTGGTGTTCCAAAAGCTTCCAAGCCCGACTTGGCTCCAATTCTGTGGGCATGAATTTTCGTCAGTGCCATCCCACCACACACTACCATCACGTCAGTTCAAGCCATGGGTGAGTCAGAAAGATGCAATTCAAAGTTTTCCCCCATAATATTGTAGGTAATTTCGTTCAGAACAGCCACCTTGCTATCACGTGACGTAACGTGAGTGTGTTTCAACCTTTACTAGCCTACGCCACTAACAGTCACTTCCACACTACACTTTACATTCTGTCTCTCTGCTCTCATGTGAGTCATGTGAGATCAGTAATTTACTTCAAGCTCAGATGCTGAGACAACTCACACTGAGATGCTCAGAGCCCCAAGGTCATCTACAGTCCTCTGAGCCAATCAGGATGGCTAATCAAAAATCAACATGGCCGCCACCTCTCTTCAGTAGCTTGTAGCTTCCCTCTGTGACACAAAAACAGTCATACTCAACCTGCGGGTAGTCAAGCTTTTTTGTGCGGCCCGATCATTTTTTCTGTGTGGCCAAATAAGGTTTTCAGTAGGGGCCTTTTGGTGGCTGAAGCTATAGGACACTACAACCGCTATACCATGGGAGCTGGTACTGCCGATAAAAAAAATCGACCAAACATGTTCACTTTGACATCAATCAAATTACAAACCTTACTGGACGGTGCCAAGGCGGCAAAAAAAGGTTGAGAATAGCTAAGTTGGAACATTAGATGTCTAGCTCTAGCCTACACAGTAATAAATTGTTTATACTGAAGTTGGAGTTGGATCAGTGTAAGACGGTAAAATGATGAGAAGACCAATACTATTGTAGAGGTTAGATTCGGCAGTGCAATGAAAGTTATTTTAGCACATCCACTAATTTCATGAGATATATAAGTAGTCTTGACACATCCACCAATTTCGAGGAGATGGAAGTACCCTTGACATCTACTAGTTTTAGAGGATTTGTTCATTATTTACATTAAACATTATGTTCGTCAGTGCAATGAAAGTTATTTTAGCACATCCACTAATTTCATGAGATATAAGTAGTCTTGAGACACATCCACCAATTTCGAGGAGATGGAAGTACCCTTGACATCTACTAGTTTTAGAGGATTTGTTCATTATTTACATTAAACATTATATTGAATTAGACTGAGGCGTAGGGGCACTTGGTAGTTCCCAACCCCCAATAAAAATTTGTTTCTTCTCATTTCGAATTACTTTTCACAAACACGCAGCAGAAATCCCGGAAACCCCACCCGGAATTCAACGCCAGTGACCTTTTTTGAATAAAAAGCTCCACTTTAAGCTTTCTAATATTCAAAAGTTCATCACACTGACGTACAGGGTCTTCAAAAACTTGAAGTCCAGATACATATCTAAGGGGGTAGATGACCATAATAAGGTTGGTTTCTTCACAAAAGATTTTCCCTATCTAGAACACCCTCTGGGTACGTATATTATGTACACTTAACATTAACACACCCCTCACCTATATCTAACAACTTGAAACTTTTTTGTACCTAATCACATTATTTTGTCTTTTATTTTCTATCTGATGATTTTGTCATAATTTTGTATCTTTAAGTAGAAAGTTTCAAGATGGAATTAAATTTTTGTTTCATGAAGTATGAAAATTCTTGAGAGAGAGAGAGAGAGAGAGAGAGAGAGAGAGAGAGAGAGAGAGAGAGATCTTTT
>NW_007380610.1:1713-21925 GCF_000475195.1 Diaphorina citri
GGTATTAAGAAAGCATTTGGCTTTCTTCTTGCAATTCTGATGGTCAAATTGAATTTCGCACTGTTCGGTGTGGCCGAGGGTAGAATGAGAATATTGATGCTTTTCATCCTCTATTGGCAATTTGTCACCAAAAAGGGAAAGAAGGTAAGTTTGTTGACCTCACCAGGCTGTTATAAACTACATATAAAACTCAACTCAAAACTGAACAAATTTCCAAGTCGAGCCCCCAAAATAATACAGTTCGAACTTCTATCTTGAAGATATCACCAAAATGGTGCCGTCCATAAATAAGGGCTTGACGATTTCATGGTAGCCGAAAGCTGCACTTAGAACAGTCTGTAACAAAGCAACTTTAGTTATACAATACTCGGATATATCTATTAGTTAGTTTTCTCAGAACTAACAGCAGAGTTAGATAGGTACCTGTTCAGATTCAGACTGTTCAGATAGTCACAACTACTTGCTGGGTTCTCAGAAGGGACTATATAACCTCCTCTGGGAAAGTATGTAAGGAAGCCTCTTAGAACTCATTATCTACAAGTTAGAATATACCTAACCTATCTACAGTATATAGTATCTACTGATGAGGCCCCAGCAGCAAAACTTCTACCTAGACCCCCATGGTTCAGACCGATCTGAGATCCAAACCATCAGTCTCATGTCTCTACTGATGGGATAGTGTGAACTCTGTTGGCGCCATAGCCCGGTAGTCGCCATCTTGAATAACAATAGTGTGAGTGAGTGTGATAGAGATTATACAGGGTTGGGCCAAAAATAGCTGGCTGACAAGTATGTTTGCCTGAAAAGAATCTAGGAATAGAAGAGACCACCCTGGATTTTCAGCAAACTCAAAAATAAGCTCTCCCTCTTTCTCTCTACTTAGTTATTCACATAACGTTATCTCTTTCTTTTTTTTTCTCTCTCTCCGAGGAAAATGTTTTTACTTAATAAAGAGTAGATTGTAGAGCGTGCCGGATTTAGAGAGAGAAAGAGAGAGAGGAGGGAGAGAGAGGAGGGAGAGAGAGAGAGAGAGAGAGACAAAGAAAAGTCTGCGGATCTGAGTTGATTTTGCTGAAGTGGTCATGACGGCATTGGACGGTACCTGGCCCCAGTTACAACTCTGATAGTTATCTACAGGCTGTCGCGTACCGTCCGTACAAAGCAGCTCGAAATTTTCCTTTGTCAGACCGTCTGTGAATAGAATAGAGTTGGAATTTAGGACAACACAGAATTTAAATGGAGTAAAAAATAATGGAATAGAACGAAGGCTACAATGGTATGGTCATGTGATGAGAAGGGATGAAGATTATATTGGAAAGAAAGTGAGCAGAATAGAAGTGACAGGACGCAGAGCAAGAGGCAGACCGAAGAAATAAGTTCTGTGGGTCAACTTGATAAGGAGAACCAAAAAGGATAAAGTTTGTCTAATCGAAGCCATGACCTATCGCTTACAAGGCAGACAGACGCACAACCCTAAAAAAGTCGAAGTTAAAAAATAAATAGAATAACATTCTTACCTTGAGTTCTCTGCGGTGGTACAGGGCCTCCGAACAGCTGCACAGTCTTGATAAGAAACTGTTGATAGTACCTTCGGATCTGAGTAGATTTTGCTGAAGTGGTCATGACGGCATTGGACGGTACCTGCCCCCAGTTACAACTCTGGTAGTTATCTACGGGCTGTCGCGTACCGTCCGTACAAAGGAGCTCGAAATTTTCCTTGGTCAGACCGTCTGAAAACAGAAATAGAATAGAATAGGGCTAAACTAGAATAGAATTACTTAACGCTTATTAGAGATTGAATTTGAAGTTTCATAGAGGGAACTGTAACAATGGAGAATGGGAAGTCATTTCTTCAATCAAGCTCATTTCTTTCTTTCCTGTTTGATTTCGGGACGATAAAACCTTGGCAGTTACGGTTCCCTCTACGTAACCTCTTAGAAAAAAGTCAGTTTCGAATTCCTTCCCCAAGGAAACTTTACTTACAAGCATCGATTCTTCCTTCAATCATCTCCTGAACGGTCGTATGCTTCAGGAAGGCCACCTCCCCCTTGTCCACCAAACATCTGAAGGCCCCCTTAAACCCAACATGAGGACATTTACAGTTCCCTCTATCAAACCTCTTAGAAAAAAGTCAATTTCGAATTCCTTCCCCAAGGAAACTGTACTTACAAGCATCGATTCTTCCTTCAATCATCTCCTGAACGGTCGTATGCTTCAGGAAGGCCACCTCCCCCTTGTCCACCAAACATCGGAAAGCGCCCTCAAACCCAACATAAGGACATTTACAGTTCCCTCTATCAAACCTCCGCTATACTGTAGTAATAGAAAGTAAAAAAAGCTCATTTTTAATTCCTTCCCCAAGAAACTGTACTTACAAGCATCGATTCTTCCTTCAATCATCTCCTGAACGGTCGTATGCTTCAGGAAGGCCACTTCTCCCTTGTCCACCAAACATCGGAAAGCGCCCTCAAACCCAGCGTAGGGATCTGCTGTTGTACATTTCTCCCCGGGAACTCGGCCGATGCAGAGTTCACACAGGCGGTCAGAATTGTCACCGATGGGGTTGTATTTGTTGATCAGAGCGTTGACAGCACAACTGGGGCCGAAGTAGTTGATGACGGATTTGACATGATTGTTACCTGAGGAAAGTCAATAAGTACAATCAAGTATTTAGAATTTTGTGAGTGTTTAGAATTTAGAAAGAAATTTAGGTAGAAAGTGAGTAAGTGAGTGAATGAAGTATTTAGAATTTTAGACTGCCAAGCAATCTCTGTGCCCGAGCAAGTATCACACTAGGCTTGCACGCCGGAGGTCCCAGGTTCGATTGCCGGCGGGGTCGAATTTTTTTCAGCTCTGTGCTTGAAGTTCGGGGTGTACTTGGTCTCGTGAGGCTGAGTGCACCTCAGCTACTTTAATCGAGTAGCAACCAATGGCGGCATTACCAGTGTAAAAAGAAAGATTAGGGTGAGAGAATTATTATTAACAGATACTTAAGGTTCCATCACAGAAGTGCTAGCTCTGTTCTATCCTGTATTCTTTCTCTTTTCTATTTTGGGACAATCAGAACTTAGCAGTTACAGGTCTCTCTATCAAACCTCTTTAAAAGACAAGGTGAGAAGACCTCCATTGTTAGTCTTCTTCTCCTCCTTTTCTTCTTTTTTTTTTTTATTTAATACTCACAATCTATCACCTCCATGCCTCCATTTCTAATCAGCACATCCACTGGTATAACCCATCCAGCCTGAGTACCCACTCCAGCAAAACATGCCTTCTTTCCTCTCAGATGAGAAATGTGTGTGAGATCGGGAAGAGAATTTTTCTTCATTACGGCTACCGAGTAGTAGTGTTTGGTTCCATCTGAAATGAGAGAGGAGGAAATCAGGAAATTTGTTTCTGAAAGAAAACTTTACACTTTGCATTTCAAATTTCATGAGAAAAAAGAATCAAAATGACTTATTAATTTTTTTCTCCTGTGAAATGTTATTGGGCAACGCTTCAAACTCTTAACACATTGTGTACGAAGCATAAAAACACGAATTAGCGCTAGGTACAGAGGCCTAATTTGGGTAATTTCCGATGTGATCCATTTCACCGGACATAGAGCACAACTATATTTTATTTAGCTGACACCAGAAGAAACTAATTTAATATGTGTCCATTCATTCAAAAAAAGTAAATTAAAAATTAATCTATCCGTCAACCAGAGAAAAAAGCCCTCAACAGGTGTTGGTATTCTGAATTGTGATGTATTGGGTATAATTTTGGTGTGCAAAATTAAAACAGGACATCCATCAAATTTGAACGATATTTTTACCTACACTTCAGTTTATAAAACTTGGGCTTTTTTTAGTAGCACTATTTTCATTTGTGAACGGAGGCTAAATTCCAAGTCAATGATTTTCTCGATATTTTTTAATTATTTCATTCCCTCTTCCTCCCTCCTCTGACGCAATCATGTGTGTGAGAGAGAAGGTGACATTGGTCAGGTCACGTGTCATATATTCTACTCAAATTTTCGTCTATGTTACGGACAGGATTCGTATCCGAACAGCATTTTCCCTCAAGGTTAGGTTTGCCTTACACCTCAGCCACTTTGGGCTTTTTGAGTACATGTGCTAAATAAAATATATATGTACAAGTTACAAAAGACAGGAGTAAATGGAAAAGAAGAAACCCACGGGGCACGTAGAAGTTGGAAAGCCAGCTATGAGGAGGTGGTTGAAATGTAATAGGTACCTATGTATAGACGTCAAACAATAGATGATAATTTAATATTTTTGACCTTACGTACATGGCTTAAATTTTTCCATCACATGCTTTTTCGTCTTCTTCTTCTTCTTCTACAACAAAATACCATGTTGCCATGTTACGTCCATTATAATGGGTGACGCGACATCTAGTCGCTTTATCATCGCTTTTAAATATTGACATTCGTATGCCAATGACTAGACATACATATTGGGTTTCATAATTTGACGGTAACATACACGAGGAACTTTCAGGATAATCGCCGTCAGAAAATATTAAATATGAAATTCCACATCAAAAAGCTCCGAGCTTGATCAATCAGCTTTACCCCCGTCTCCCCTACAACTTACGTTGTGAATTGATTGATTTGATCCACCACCGGCCTTCCCTCCCCTAACCCCTGCTGTTCTTAATTTTGCGAGATTAGATCATAATATTGTCAGGATATAAGCTACCTATGCTTTTGCTACCAGATACTCGTATGCTATTTCCTACGTTCATATTATGTAATGAACTTACATGGGTGGCTTGTATGCATATCTTATAATATGCTAATGCAAAGGAGCTTTGCATCGGAAAGAGCCCACAGGTAAATATTTCTGGTCGTTCTGAGGCCAAACCTTTCTCGTTGCCTTACACCTCAGTACCTCAGCCACTTTGGGCTTTTTGAGTACATGTGCTAAATAAAATATACATGTACATTGTACAAGTTACAAAAGACAGGAGTAAATGGAAAAGAAAAAACCCACGGGGCACGTGGAAGTTGGAAAGACAGCTATGAGGAGGTGGGGTATGTATAGACGTCAAACAATAGATGATAATGTAATATTTTTGACCTTACGTACATGGCTTAAATTTTTCCATCACATGCTTTTTCGTCGTGATCTTTTTTCTCCTTTTCTTCTTCTGCTGCAACAAAATACCATGTTGCCATGTTTCGTCCGTTAATGGGTGACGCGACATCTAGTCGCTTTATCATCGCTTTTAAATATTGACTTTCGTAAGCCAATGACTAGACATACATATTGGATTTCATACTTTGACGGTAACATACACGAGGAACTTTCAGGATAATCGCCGTCAGAAAATATTAAATATGAAATTCCACATCAAAAAGCTCCGAGCTTGATCAATCAGCTTTACCCCCGTCTCCCCTACATCTTACGTTATGAATTGATTGATTTGATCCACCACCGCCCTTCCCTCCCCTAACCCCTGCTGTTCTTAATATTGCGAGATTAGATCATAATATTGTCAGGCTAATATATTATATGTTTATATGCTACCTATGCTACTGCTACTAGATATGCTATATTTCCTGCATTCTTAAGTAATGAACTTGCATGGGTATGTAAATTCAAAGGAGCTTTGCATCGGAAAGAGCCCACAGGTAAATATTTCTGGTCGTTCTGAGACTAAAGCTCCTTTGCCAAACCTTTCAACTCTGTAGGATTTATAAGGTGTAGGTGACATGTATAGTACTAGTATTTACTCAATGCTGTCTTTCTCAATCTAAATGCCAGTAACTCACTCCAATCTAACAGAATCCAACAAACATACCATCATTAACATAATTCAGATAAATCCTTTTTCTCTCAAGGACGAACATTGAAATACCAAAGTACATAAAAAGCAACAATTGAAAGCGTTACCTAATCTTGACCCTCCTGTTCACCCCAGCAGTTCCGGAAATGATAGAAATTCGTAATGAGCTTTTTCGGTTCTTATTTTCGCTCGGAAAGATGACCCCGACACAATAATTGCTTCCGGTCTATCGATCAATCAAAAAATGAAGAAATAAAAGATCTTCACAGTCTTGGGGTGGAATATAAACTTGACAAATGGTACTGCCCCGGGCAGATTCTGTTTTTATAGCGTTAAACATTGGGAAAGCAAAGATTAAGGGTTTTCTCCGGGGCTATTACTTTCTATTTTTTACTTTCTATTACTACAGTATAGCGGAGCTATACTAGTAATGAAAGTATTGCAATCGGTCCAAATTTTCAAAATCGGGATATTCTGTTTTTATAGCGTTAAACATTGGGAAAGCAAAGATTAAGGGTTTTCTCCGGGGCTATTTTTTTTCTTCGCCTTGTTAGGGTTGGCGCATTTGGTCAAGGATTCTTTGGTCACATCAAGTCTACGACCCATCAATTCACCTCAGTGATCAACTGACTAATCTAAGTAGTAAAATGATTCCCAAGGTGAAAACATTCCTGGAAAGAGAACACCTACGGACATTTTCATTTCTTCAAGCTATTCCTTACTTATGGAATCCCCGAATCCCTTATTTCGGAGGTAAAGGAATGCTCTGTTGTAGGTACTACACGTTTCCACAAAGGTACTCCCAAAGTTCTTGCTCTTACCCAAGTGATTTTTATTATAAATAAATAAAAACTTGAAATAAATTACCTACTCCTAAAAAAACCGTGTCACTTGCCCGTTTTTTTTTTTTTTTTTTTTTTTTTTTTTTTTTTTTTTTTTTTTTTGGGGGGGGCATGGGTGGCTTGTATGCATGTCTTATAATATGCTAATGCAAAGGAGCTTTGCATCGGAAAGAGCCCACAGGTAAATATTTCTGGTCGTTCTGAGGCCAAACCTTTCTCCTTTGCCAAACCTTTCTACGCTGTAGGATATATAAGTTGTAGGTGACATGTACTACTAGTATTATACTTAATACGGTCTTTCTCAATATAAATGTCAGTAACTCACTCAATCTAACAGAATCCAACAAACATACCATCATCAACATAATTCAGATAAATCCTTTCTCTCAAGGACGAACATTGAAATACCAAAGTACATAAAAACCAACAATTGAAAGCGTTACCTACAACTGTCTTCACAAACTCCCTTTGGGAAATGTAAACAAGAACTGTTTGTGGGTACATCAATCAAATTCTCTCAAGGACGAACATTGAAATACCAAAGTACATAAAAAGCAACAATTGAAAGCGTTACCTACAACTGTCTTCACAAACTCCCTTTGGGAAATGTAAACAAGAACTGTTTGTGGGTACATCAATCAAAAGGTTTCTTCACAAAAGATTTTCCCTATCTAGAACACCCTCTGGGTACATATATATTATGTACACTTAACATAACATACCCCTCACCTATATCTAACAACTTGAAACTTTTTTGTACCTAATCACATTATTTTGTCCTTTTAACGAATCAACGGGCAGGGCCCATGTATTTTTTTTTCTATCTGATGATTTTATCATAATTTTGTACCTTTAAGTATAAAGTTTCAAGATGGAATTAAATTTTTGTTTCATGAAGTATGAAAATTCTTGAGAGAGCTTTTTTTAATTTCGTCAGCATATTGAGCTGCAGGTATTATTTTATTATTTTTGGCACATTGCTCAAAGTCAAAAGAAAAGGGTTAAAACTGTTAAAAGCTCAAAGAAAAGGCTCAGCCATTTAGAGTGAGTGTATTATTATTCACTCCTGTTGTTAATAATTAATATAAATATGGTATCTTGTAATGGTGGAAAATCTTTTAGAAAAGGTTTGGTATAAGGAAGTATCTCCATGTATTTATTTGTATTTAAAATTCTACATAAAGTCAAAAGAAAAGGGTTAAAAGCTCAAAGAAAAGGCTCAGCCATTCAGAGTGAGTGTATTATTCACTCCTGTTGTTAATCTTACATTATAAAAACAAGATCCATTCACATTTCATATTCACACACTGATCGCTCTATCTCGAGAACCACAACACCTAGAAAGCTGAAATAAGTAATTAATATACCTAAATTACCTAAATAGGGTATCTTGTAATGGTGGAAAAACTTTTAGAAAAGGTTTGGTAAGGAAGTATCTTTATGTATTTATTTGTATTTAAAATTCTACATACCTACTATGTACATATGTAGGTACCTAATAAGAAAATTTCCCAGATAGTTATTTCACCTGTGAGATTAATAGTAGGTACATAGTATTTTATGTTTCAGATTTTCAGAGGAATGCTATGACACAGAACGTGCTGCGAGGACATACTATGGACAATAGCAAGTGAGCACTTAAGACTGAGCTTTCTCGAAAATTCTATGAAAAGCAGTCCAAAAATGTAAGCATTCTCTTTCCGAAATTACTGATTCTGTTGCTATCTCTCTTTCTCTCTGAGATTTTCGTGTTACAAGAATGAGAGAAGAGAGAGAAAGGAAAGGACCCATAGTAACGTTGTTCACGTTTTAAGCAATTGAAAAGAAAAGCCAATATGTGAGTCAGTGTGATAGAGATTATACAGGGTTGGGCCAAAAATAGCTGGCTGACAAGTATGTATGCCTGAAAACAATCTAGGAATAGAAGAGACCACCCTGGATTTTGAGCAAACTCAAAAATAAGCTCTCCCTCTTTCTCTCTACTTAGTTATTCACATAACGTTATCTCTTTCTTTCTTTTTTCTCTCTCCGAGGAAAATGTTTTTACTTAATAAAGAGTAGATTGTAGAGCGTGCCGGATTTAGAGAGAGAGAGAGAGAGAGAGAGAGAGAGAGAGAGAGAGAGGGGGGAGAGAGAGAGAAGAGAGAAACTTCAGCAAAGAGAAGAGAGAAACCGAAAGAAGGAAGAGGGAAACCGAAAGAAGGAAGAGGGAAACAGAGAGAAAGAAAGATAAAAGGGGGAATTAAAGAAGGAGAAACTTGTGGTCCGAAGGGGAAAATAGCAAGAAAAAGAGAAAGAAGAAGAAGAGAGAGAGAGGGAGAGAGAGAAAGAGGGAGGGAGCTTGAGGCAACTCTTTGCACACGAAATGTTTGAGCGACGTCTTGTCAAGCATACTAAGTGCTAATAGAAGAAGAAGAAGAAGAAGAAGAAGAAGAAGGAGAGAGAGAGAGAGAGAGAGAGAGCTTGAGGCAACTCTTTGCACACGAAATGTTTGAGTTGAGCGACGTCTTGTCAAGCATACTAAGTGCTAATAAGTGGAGACTTAAGTTACCAGGGACGGTGTTTGGGTCACAGGAGGAAATTTACCAATCTAGCTCTCTATACTTAATTATTCCCAGGTATTTTTGACATAGGGCTGAAAAGCCCCTTTAAACTAGCAACAATAGACTCCTCAAGCCATCCTCCACCGGAGCGCAAGCGCCCTTAAGGTAGAATCCATGGTACCTACTCATTTAATATACGCTTTCTGGCTCTGGGTAGTTTTCATAAATTCATACACAAAAAGCCCACTCCGAGGCTGAGTTGTAGGAGCAACTGTCAGAAGGGCTGAAAAGCCCCTTTAAACTAGCGACAATAGACTCCTCAAGCCATCCTCCACCGGAGCGCAAGCGCCCTTAAGGTAGAATCCATGGTACCTACTCATTTAATATACGCTTTCTGGCTCTGGGTAGTTTTCATAAATTCATACACAAAAAGCCCACTCCGAGGCTGAGTTGTAGGAGCAACTGTCAGAAGATGGGTTGAGCTTATACGAATCTAGGTAGTTTGGTAAAGTAGTCCTCTTTTGGTAGACACACAACGAGGATAGTCCAGCCTTTCATTAGCAGTATGGTACAACTGGTCATGGTCCAACTATGAGAAAATATTGGGAAGGAACTTTCAGAAGATGGGTTGAGCTTATACGAATCTAGGTAGTTTGGTAAAGTAGTCCTCTTCTGGTAGACACACAACGAGGATAGTCCAGCCTTTCATTAGCAGTATGGTACAACTGGTCATGGTCCAACTATGAGAAAATATTGGGAAGGACCTGGAGGAATAGCAGAAATACTCGTTTTTCTCGGGTATGTAAGACTTTACAGAAATTATTAGCTACGAACAAATTCTTACCTCGAGAACAGGTAAAATATAAAAAATAATAAGAAAAGCACGAATCCCTTGTTCACCACAAGATTTTAGAATAATTAATAAATCTTTTCTCTTTTCACCCAATGGTAACAACTTTCATTTTGAACTCTCCCTCCTCTTTCTCCTCATCCCTCTTCCTTCCTTTCTCCATTTCTCCCCTCCAATACGAATCTACTAATTAAGCAAAAATGTGCGAGGGAAAAAAGAGAAACAAATGAAAATGCTATAGGTGTGTATGGCCAAAGGGGATAGAGGGGGAGTGCTCTACAGGGTCTATAATACGCCTTTAACGAGATTCCGAAAGGAAATTGAGGAGGACGGGTGAAGAGGGGTAGGAAGGGAAATTGAGGAGGGGAGGAAAAGAGGGAGAGAGCTCGGTGGATAAGCCAAGAGCGGGGATGAAATTCAAGGAACAGTAATTGAAAAATTCGACGAAAAAATACCAGGATTTTTAATTGAGGAAGTACCTACACACAGTCATAACAGCGTAGGTAGGTACTACCGAAAAGGCAATTTGGAACTCGAAAGAAAACGAGAGATGAAGAGTGAGAAAAAAAAAAAATATAAAATAGGTGAAGGGGAGGGGGGAGACAGAACGAGAAAATTAAAATAGCTAAGGATCAAGTAAATGAAATAGCTAAGGATCAAGTAATTCCAGCTTAACTCCATTTTCCATACACAAAAAGCCCACTCAGAGGCTTAGGTGTAGAGGAAAGCAGCCCTGAAGGATGAGTTAAGCTTCCAAGAATGTACGAATTAAATGAAAACAGCGCAAGCAATGTGCGATGCCCCAAGCTCCCCGCGCTCAGAAGGTAGGAGGATTGTATATTCCTCCATTTGAAACAAAAGGACGTGATCAGGATAATTAGATATCCGGCGGCAATGTAAAAGGAGCGGTGGTGGATCAAATCAATCAATTCATAACGTAAGTTGTAGGGGAGACGGGGGTAAAGCTGATTGATCAAGCTCGGAGCTTTTTGATGTGGAATTTCATATTATTTTAATATTTTCTGATGGCGATTATCCTGAAAGTTCCTCGTGTATGTTACCGTCAAAGTATGAAATCCAATATGTATGTCTAGTCATTGGCATACGAACGTCAATATTTAAAAGCGATGATAAAGCGACGATAAAGCGACTAGATGTCGCGTCACCCATTAACGGACGAAACATGGCAACATGGTATTTTGTTGCAGAAGAAGAAGACGAAAAAGCATGTGATGGAAAAATTTAAGCCATGTACGTAAAGTCAAAAATATTACATTATCATCTATTGTTTGACGTCTATACCTACCCCACCTCCTCAAAGCTGGCTTTCCAACTTCTACGTGCCCCGTGGGTTTTTTTTTTTCCATTTACTCCTGTCTTTTGTAACTTGTACATGGATATTTTATTTAGCACATGATTGTACTCAAAAAGCCCAAAGGGGCTGAGGTGTAAGGCAAACCTAACCTTGAGGGAAAATGCTGTTCGGATACGAATCCTGTCCGTAACATAGACGAAAATTTGAGTAGAATATACGACACGTGACCTGACCAATGTCACCTTCTCTCTCAGACACATGATTGCGTCACAGGAGGGAGGAAGAGGGAATGAAATAATTAAAAATATAGAGAAAATCATTGACTTGGAATTTAGCCTCCGTTCACAAAAAATGGTGCTACTAAAAAAAGCCCAAGTTTTATAAACTGAAGTGTAGGTAAAAATATTGTTCAAATTTGATGGATGTTCTGTTTTAATTTTGCACACCAAAATTATACCCAATACATCACAATTTAGAATACCAACACCTGTTGAGGGGTTTTTTTCTGCTTGATAGATAGATTACTTTTTAATCTACTTTTTTGTGAATGAATGGACAAATATTAAATTGTGGTTAGCTTGGCATCTTAAATCTAAGAGTAGGTCAGTATATTGTACTATTATTGGTAATTTGGTACCCATACAATTCTACCCCGTTGACGTGACCTGACCAATGTCACCTTCTCTCTCAGACACATGATTGCGTCACAGGAGGGAGGAAGAGGGAATGAAATAATTAAAAATATCGAGAAAATCATCGACTTGGAATTTAGCCTCCGTTGACTCCGTTCACAAAAATGGTGCTACTAAAAAACTCCAAGTTTTATAAACTGAAGTGCAGGTAGTAAAAATATCGTTCAAATTTGATGGATGTCCTGTTTTAATTTTGCACACCAAAATTATACCCAATACATCACAATTCAGAATACCAACACCTGTTGAGGGTTTTTTTTTCTGGTTAATGGATAGATTACTTTTTAATCTACTTTTTTTGTGAATGAATGGACAAATATTAAATTGTGGTTAGCTTGGCATTTTAAATCTAAGAGTAGGTCAGTATATTGTACTATTATTGGTAATTTGGTACCAATACAATTCTACCCCGTTGTAGACAGCAATGGCAATCTTCATCTAGCAATTTAGCAAACTCAATGGCAAAACGTGTACAATACAGAATAGATTTAGCATAGAATTCTACCAAGCTATCGAAAGTATAATATCTAATCCTTTACAATTTTCCGACTGACTTCACACACTGCGGGATTTGAAAGAAATAGATTTTGGCTCAATCTCCTTCGTTTCATTCAAGAATTTCTCCCCCGAGGATCTTGAAAATTATGACATTTAAGAATTTCATTCCACAGACAGAACAGACAGCTAACTGTAAAATACTTCCTTTGTTGTCCGTGCAAAACCTTCTTCAAACGTTTGGAAACTAATCTACCCCACTCGATAACTTGGTTAACAGGAGAACATTTTTTACTTCACTGTCAGAGGCCCATTCAGAAACTCCAAGAACCTTGGATCAGCCTTTATGAGAATTTCTATCATTTCCGGAACTGCTGGGGTGAACAGGAGGGTCAAGATCCCCCCCATCTTCCTGCTGTAAAAGTTTCCGAGGAAACTTTAGCCGGATGTAAATTGCTACAAGTTCTGTCTCAGAGAGAAGGGAAGAATCTTGCAGGGAGCGTGATTTATGCAGCATTGGAAACTGGACGATATTCACAATCCCTTGGACTCTTACCATCTGGAGATAGCATAATATATTTTCTTACCTTCTGAGTTTGAGATAATTTTGGAAGCATCTTTTAATAAAAATGTCCCTTTGGCATATCTGGAAGGACATTTATTAATTTCATTTTATGTCATTAAATTCAAAAGAGAGAAGGGGAGAATCTTGCAGGGAGCGTGATTTATGCAGCATTGGAAACTGGACGATATTCACAATCCCTTGACTCTTACTATCTGGAGATAGCATAATATATTTTCTTACCTTCTGAGTTTGAGATAATTTTGGAAGCGTCTTTTAATAAAAATGTCCCTTTGGCATATCTGGAAGGACATTTATTAATTTCATGTTATCAGTCATTAAATTCAAAAGGAGCATAAGGAAACAACAAAAGCACGAGCGAAACATCATCTCAATATGCATTTCATTGACAACTGTATCAACAGGTTGAAACTTGGCCATTGTGCCATTCTGTGCGGTGTATTCTATGGTGGGGTTTCAACCGTGAACAAAAGATGCTCCACAAACAATCAAAAGGAACAAAAATAGGACGACAACAATGAAGGCACACACCACAAGCTTTTATATGATGAATATAATAAAATTATACACAAAACAACTTCGTCATCAATGAGATGAATTTCTTCTCATTGACTGCATTTTTTTTACTCCTCAGATTTTTATGAATGGAGATACAAAATACTACAACACTTTCGTAGTAAACAAATTCCTCGGGAAATTCCTTCTATTTTGAATAGCACACAACTTTCTGGAAGACAAAGTTTCTAGTTGGAATGGTAGTAAAAGACATCATGATATTGATGATGGAGACAAAGAGGACTTTAGAGGAAATGGAAGAGAAAAGAGGTGCTGAATAGTTTCATTCTTTGAAGATTGTCATTAACGAAGAGCACGGACCGATTTCTTGAATCTAAATTTTTTGTTGATGTCAAAAGGTATACGAGAAAATCATGAATATGGTACCTAATTAGCAGAAGTTGAACATACCTTAAATTCTATCTTCTTGTAGACAAGATCTTGTCAAATGTCAAACGAGTAAATGTCTTCAATATAATAGAACAGATTCCCATTTCAAAGAGAGGAAGCAAAAGTATGAATGAACTTGTATAAGTCCTACTACAACATAGCTATTATGCCAGAAAAAAATCGCTGAAAACGATTTTTAATTGTAACTTGGGTTCACAATGGTAGAGTAAATACTACAGAATAAACAGAAGTGTTGTAAAGCCAAGGCTCAGAGGTCTGATAATGAATGGGGTACTTACCACAATGGCAAAAGGTGTAAGTCAAGATTCCAGAGAGTAGAGTTGGAGTTCGGGATAAAAGAAATTGAATATAATTTATTCAAAGTGTTGTAAAGCCAAGGCTCAGAGGTCTGATAATGAATGGGGTACCTACTTACCACAATGGCAAAAGGTGTAAGTCAAGATTCCAGAGAGTAGAGTTGGAGTTCGGGATAAAAGAAATTGAATATAATTTATTCAATGGGAACAATATTAGCTTATTCTTCTTTCTATTCAATTGAATAACAATACGCTCACATCTCGTCTGCTCCTATACAATTGTATCTCCTCACTGATGATATAATAGGAATAAGGTAGGAATCCTCTCCCAATACAATGCACAATGTCCTAGGTTAGGAACTCAGGACACTTGTGGCATACCGTCAGGAATATTATTGTAATAATTCTTTCGTGGAAGTGGAAGGTGTGAACCAGGAAGAGACGTTAGTTCCTGAAAAGTCTGAGGCGTTTTCTACCACCTAACCTTTCGAGCTTTCGAACAAATGAGACAACAAACAAACAAATTTAATAACGTGGAGCTAGGAATCCCAAGCTCTTTTGGTTTCCGAGTTTAGGTATGCCGAAATTTTTTTGGCCAAATGGTATTGCATAAATTCATGGCATACACATTACACAAACATATTCAGAATCCAAGGGGGGTTGGGGGATAGTATACAAAAGGTAGAAAACACAAGCACCTAACAAGCTTAAAGTTAGGATTAGGAGTAAGTACTGTTGCAAGTACACAATTCAAATTATTGAGGGGAAAACTTGCCAACTTTCTGCATTGTTTTTCTTTGCCAAAAGTCTAAAACCAAAAAATCGAAAGATAGCTTCAAAATCAACATCAATGTCTAGACATACCTAAGCAAAAAGTGCGATTCATTCCAAATTTTAAAAAGAAAAAATCGGCAACATAAATTAAACCCAGTAGGTAGTAGGTACCCACGGAGACATTGTTTCCCAACAGTTGCGAAACAAATGTTTCTAAGTTGAGCATCTTTCAAGATAAAATCCATCACCTACTAAAAGGTAAGAAAAATGAGTAGAAAAGTTGCTGGATTGTTGTAAAAACATTTCTGGATTGTTGAGAAACAATCAAACAATACTAAATTTCTGATGAAAATTTTGTAATGTAAATGCAATTTCTTTGTGTTATTATGTCACAACTTTGGTGCTCACTGCAGCATTGTAGGATTTTTCCCAATACATAGTGTTCATCCGTAATTCAGTACCTAAGTACTATTCTACAGCAGGATCGGGTAATTTTGAAAAATTATAGAGTACATAGTACAGTACAGAGTGAAGCTTCAAAAGTCAATGAAGAGCCTTGTAAATTATGTAAAAAATGTAAATGCAATTTCTTTGTGTTATTATGTCACAACTTTGGTGCTCACTGCAGCATTGTAGGATTTTTCCCAACAAAAAAATTTGTGCACTGAAAGAAAAATTTGACTGTAACAAAAAAACAATACTTTCTATTTCTATAGTAATAGAAAGTAATAATGCTATCACGACAGCTATCAATCTCAATGGTGTAGTGGTTAGTACGGTAGAATTTAGATCTAGAGATTGATGATTTAGCATAAATTTAGTAGTCTATATTAATCGAGGAACGACATTTTTTGTGTTAAAAAATTGAAATTCCTTTCTATCACGACAGCTAACCAAATTTGGTAGTCGAAATGAAACTATATTCCTTTTGCTATAAGATGATTATCAAGTTCATTTGACTGATAAAAGGATTCCTCTTGTAGTACAAATAAAATAATATCCTTATTGATGTTGCAATAGTACCTCTCACTTGAGACAAAGATATTCTCATTGTTACAAGAATTATTTATACAGAACAGTGACTTTATATTTGTAGCGAGAGTAACGTTTGCGATGAAACTATATTCCTTTTGCTATAAGATGATTATCAAGTTTATTTGACTGATAAAAGGATTCCTCTTGTAGTACAAATAAAATAATATCCTTATTGATGTTGCAATAGTACCTCTGACTTGAGACAAAGGTGCCAGTCTAGCTTGGTTGGTAGCGTGTCTGCCTTGTAAGCGCTAGTCCGCGGGTTCGATTCCCGCCCAGGGTGGATTTTATCGTGAACGGATAATGTTCGTTCTCTGAAGCTGAACGGCTGGCTTTCTCCTATCCTGTCTTCCTTCTCTCTTCGATTTTGGGATGATAAGACCTTAGCAGTTACAGTTTCCTCTATCAAACCTCTTCAAAAAAAGTCACTAGATTGCAGGTTCTATTCCCGCGTTCGTTCCCGGAACGCCTGGCTTTTTCGTGTCCTGTCCTTCATCCCGTCAGTGGACTATTGAGTCAGTGAGTCAATGAGTCGGATTCTAAAAATATGGGTGACTCGTTCAACTCCCTATAGGTAGGTGTAGTTATCAGGATAAGGAGTCAAGATCTGACTCATTGCCTGAGTAGTTCATTCACTGAGTAGTTCTCTTTTACAACTTACTCACCTTCGTTCGGCATGGTAGTTTCTCAACAACTCCCTATTACAATTTACTAGAACTACATAGTGCTCTGACACATTGACTGAGTACTTCTCTTTCATAACTCACTGACTCACTCACCTTCGTTCAGCGTGGTAATTTACGGGGCGAACTTTATTCTAAACAGATAAGGTTCGTTCTCGGAACGACTCGACTTGCTGTCTTCTATCCTGCCTTTCTCCTGTCTTCGTTTTCGGGACCAAAAAGTCTCCGTTGTCCCAGTTCCCTCTGTCAAACCTTCCTCACAAAATCAGATATGTAAAACCTGCCTAAGATCTAACTAGGTCCGCATATCTTGCAGCGTGTAAATGAGCACACTTTCCTTTTTACACGGTTGTCAAACTTACCAGAAAACTTACTTCCACTGTTCTCAAACTTACCTGAAAACTCACTTCCACTGTTGTCAAACTACCAAACTTACATTTCCGGCGCGCTACTAGGGGCCGCCACAGGCTGCGTGCCGGGCATCACCGTTTTCTTCGGGAACAGCAGGTTCTTAATCACATAGGCCTGTACAACCGTCAGGAGGCCGCGCGTACCATTGCGTGGCCCCTTGAGGCCGTAGGCGAGGTCGGACTCGGGGTCTCGAAATACGAAGCCGGTTCGGGCCCACTCGCCTCGGATCGGAGAGATGGAGGAGCCGAAGATGACGGTGCGGAGAGCCTGTGGAGAGAGGTTTGGCATCAGGGTGAGAGAATTTACTTATATCCCTGAGAAGATTTATGGCGAAATAATACATGAAGGGGTAAGCGCTTCGATGTGCGAAATACTTCATCATAAATCATAAGACATGCATACTTACGACTTTCTTACTAGTATAAATCTAGCTACTAGCTACCTTCATAGGTCTAAAAATTAAGACTTTATGATCAAGTAGGGTCCTTTACTGTAAACATTTAAAAGTACATTATAATTAGGCGCCTAAAATAAATGGTCTAGCTAATGGGACCTTAAATAGGAAGGAAGGCGAGGAAGAATAAGAATTACCTAACATTTATGAAAACTTACCGTAGCAAACTCCTGTGTAATGGGAGTACCTCCGGATACTGGTAGTCTATTCATTGCCAACTGCTGGCTTCTAGCATACATTACACGATCTGAAATCAATCGATAGAATTAATTATTTCAATAATTTTATTATAAATATTATTCAAAGTCAAACAAATAAAGTCAAAGGACAAACCCAGCAAAACAGAAAACAAATGATCACCCTAAAGCAGCGCGCAGACTGATCATACACTTCCAACACTGGAGATGCAGGAGATTTATCAGAGGGGGGACTTTCCCCCCCACCCCTCCATCAGTATGTAGGTAATACCTAGCGCCCTGGGATCAGGGGAGTAGGGTGAAATCAGCTTGATCTCAATAACACAGACCGTGGTAGACACTGTGTGTTTAGACAAAAAATTTAAAGTTTAAAATAAATGGAAATGCACAAAGTTACGGAGTCTACCATCATTATACAAAAAATGCAGATCTTGTTGCAAAATTTTGATCTTTTATTGGATTTAATATATGTACAATAAAAAGATACATATAACTAGGTACAAATCATAGGAGACCATAATCCCTCTTTACCGCGAGAGGGCGTGAAAAAAATCATACCTCCAAGTCGCAGAAGTATAAGTCTGATACCAAAATTTGGCCTTAGTTATCTACGAGTAACTATCTTTCTGACTGTAAGATAGTAGAAAGTATGTACCTACGTCGAATTGATTACCTATTTTTCCCTGTATTTGTAGGGTTTATCTTGTGATGGGCAATATTTCCAATTTGGAGTTTTTCTGGGGTTCATTTGCTCATTTTTGGTCGCCCTACCGAAGTTTGGTAGGCCGCGCCACTACTAGCCTAGAAGAAAATAAATCCCTAACCCTTATGTACCGGAGCTCTGAGATTTCTGTAAAAATTAAATGATATTTCCAGCAAAAACCTCTTCAATTACCTATGGACTTCTTGCATCTCCATATGATTTAAACGTTCTTCCACATAGCCTTAATTTATGCATTATGACTATGAAAAGAAAACTTATCGATGAGCTTCTTTCAGACCTTGTCGACCATGAGCCTCTTTTATAGCTTGGAGTTTGAATCTATTTTCCTTCTTTTTTATAGAAGTGCCGAATATTTAATTTGCTCGAGACTCATCTTGAACAATATACGGATCTGTCAAAGAAAAAAGTTGCCGTTGAATCTCCCCAAGAGAAAATTAAAGGTGTGTCCATATCTGACATAGTAGACCGTCCGTCGATCGATGTAGACTGAACTGTCCACACTACCTCGACAACATAGATTCACCTCGGTTATCGACGGCCGGTTTACTATGTGTGGAGACACCTTAAGATACATCAAGACCAGATACAAAAAGTAAAAATTTTAATCTCAATATAACTCAGGTCTCAGGAGGTATCTAGCTCGTTACCAAAGAGGTTCTCATGTATGCAAGGGATTTAATACTCACCATGCTACAACTTCTTCTTGCGAAACTCATACTCTCATTTCACGAAATTTAAGCCGCTATAGCTGCAACACGAGAGAGAGAGAGAGAGAGAGAGAGAGATCTTCCACATTGCCTTAATTTATGCTTTATGACTATGAAAAGAAAACTTTTCGATGAGCTTCTTTCAGACCTTGTCGACCATGAGCCTCTTTTATAGCTTGGAGTTTGAACCTATTTTCCTTTTTATTTATAGGAGTGCCGAATATTTAATTTGCTTGAGACTCATCTTGAAATTGAACAATATACGGATCTGTCAAAGAAAAAAGTTGCCGTTGAATCTCCCCAAGAGAAATTTAAAGGTGTGTTCACACATAGTAGATCGTCCGTCGATCGATGTAGAGTGAACCGTCCACACTACCTCGACAACATAGATTCACCTCGGTTATCGACGGCCGGTTGACTATGTGTGGAGACACCTTAAGATACATCAAGACCAGATACAAAAATTTTAATCTCAATATAACTCAGGTCTCAGGAGGTATCTAGCATCATAACTCAGGTATCTAGCTCGTTACCAAAGAGGTTCTCATGTATGCAAGGGATTTAACACTCACCATTCTACAACTTCTTCTTGCGAAACTCGTACTCTCATTTCACGAAATTCAAGCGGCTATAGCTGCAACACGAGAGAGAGAGAGAGATCCTCTCTCACCTCTGTATAAAATAGAGGAGATTTTAAAGTAAGCTCCCAGCGCTTACGAAGTAAAATATTCGTACTCTCATTTCACGACATTTAAGCCGCTATAGCTGCAACACGAGAGAGAGAGAGAGAGAGATCCTCTCTCACCTCTGTATAAAATAGAGGAGATTTTAAAGTAAGCTCCCAGCGCTTAC